>NW_024704764.1:3295162-3323075 GCF_018977255.1 Callorhinchus milii
GAGACAGAACGTTCGTGAACAGGGCGGCCACCACCCAAGGATTCCATGGCTTATATTATCCCCGTTCGACATGAGTGTCTGTGTCTGTGTGACTGTCTGTGTGAGTGTCTGTGTCTGTGTGACTGTCTGTGTGAGTGTCTGTGTCTGTGTGACTGTCTGTGTGAGTGTCTGTGTCTGTGTGACTGTCTGTGTGAGTGTCTGTGTCTGTGTGACTGTCTGTGTCTGTGTGAGTGTCTGTGTCTGTGTGACTGTCTGTGTGAGTGTCTGTGTGACTGTCTGTGTGAGTGTCTGTGTCTGTGTGAGTGTCTGTGTCTGTGTGACTGTCTGTGTCTGTGTGAGTGTCTGTGTGACTGTCTGTGTCTGTGTGAGTGTCTGTGTCTGTGTGACTGTCTGTGTCTGTGTGAGTGTCTGTGTGACTGTCTGTGTGAGTGTCTGTGTCTGTGTGACTGTCTGTGTGAGTGTCTGTGTCTGTGTGACTGTCTGTGTCTGTGTGAGTGTCTGTGTCTGTGTGACTGTCTGTGTGAGTGTCTGTGTCTGTGTGACTGTCTGTGTGAGTGTCTGTGTCTGTGTGAGTGTCTGTGTCTGTGTGAGTGTCTGTGTCTGTGTGACTGTCTGTGTGAGTGTCTGTGTCTGTGTGACTGTCTGTGTGAGTGTCTGTGTCTGTGTGACTGTCTGTGTGAGTGTCTGTGTCTGTGTGAGTGTCTGTGTCTGTGTGAGTGTCTGTGTCTGTGTGAGTGTCTGTGTGACTGTCTGTGTGAGTGTCTGTGTGACTGTCTGTGTGAGTGTCTGTGTCTGTGTGACTGTCTGTGTGAGTGTCTGTGTGACTGTCTGTGTCTGTGTGACTGTCTGTGTCTGTGTGACTGTCTGTGTGACTGTCTGTGTGAGTGTCTGTGTCTGTGTGACTGTCTGTGTCTGTGTGAGTGTCTGTGTCTGTGTGACTGTCTGTGTGAGTGTCTGTGTGACTGTCTGTGTGAGTGTCTGTGTCTGTGTGAGTGTCTGTGTCTGTGTGACTGTCTGTGTCTGTGTGAGTGTCTGTGTGACTGTCTGTGTCTGTGTGAGTGTCTGTGTCTGTGTGACTGTCTGTGTCTGTGTGAGTGTCTGTGTGACTGTCTGTGTGAGTGTCTGTGTCTGTGTGAGTGTCTGTGTCTGTGTGACTGTCTGTGTGACTGTCTGTGTCTGTGTGACTGTCTGTGTGTGAGTGTCTGTGTCTGTGTGACTGTCTGTGTCAGTGTCTGTGTCTGTGTCACTGTCTGTGTGCGTGTGTCACTGTCTGTGTGAGTGTCTGTGTCACTGTCTGTGTGCGTGTTACTGTCTGTGTCTGTGTAGCTGTCTGTGTCTGTGTGACTGTCTGTGTGTGTGTCTGTGTGTGTGTCTGTGTGACTGTCTGTGTGAGTGTCTGTGTCTGTGTGAGTGTCTGTGTCTGTGTGAGTGTCTGTGTCTGTGTGAGTGTCTGTGTGACTGTCTGTGTGAGTGTCTGTGTGACTGTCTGTGTGAGTGTCTGTGTCTGTGTGAGTGTCTGTGTCTGGTGTGTGTCTGTGTGACTGTCTGTGTCTGTGTGACTGTCTGTGTGAGTGTCTGTGTCTGTGTGACTGTCTGTGTGACTGTCTGTGTGACTGTCTGTGTGAGTGTCTGTGTCTGTGTGACTGTCTGTGTGACTGTCTGTGTCTGTGTCTGTGTGACTGTCTGTGTGACTGTCTGTGTCTGTGTGACTGTCTGTGTGAGTGTCTGTGTCTGTGTGAGTGTCTGTGTGACTGTCTGTGTCTGTGTGACTGTCTGTGTGAGTGTCTGTGTCTGTGTGAGTGTCTGTGTCTGTGTGAGTGTCTGTGTGAGTGTCTGTGTCTGTGTGAGTGTCTGTGTCTGTGTGACTGTCTGTGTGAGTGTCTGTGTCTGTTTGAGTGTCTGTGTCTGTGTGACGGGCCTGACCTGCCTCCATGCTGTGGCCGTTGCTGGGAGACCATCCCGGACCAACAAGTGTCTGCAATGGCAAGAGTGTCCCCAGCCTGGCATTGTGGGTGACCTCCGGCGCAGCCGCCACCTGGTGGTGACTGTGCTGTATAGCAGGAGGTGGATCTCACCTGGTTATTAATAATAATAATCATCATCATCATAAACCCGACACAGAGCGTCAAACCTCTCACAGCGGGTTACAGGGTTTACCATAATCAACAACAACAACTTGCATTGATTTTGCGCCCATCACATGGGGTGCCTGGCTCGCCGGGGGGGGGGGGGGGGCAGCGGGGTGGGGGGCAGCGGGGTGGGGGGCATATGATATAATAATAATTGCATCAATCCTTGCATTTGATATAATAATAATAATAATAATCCTTGCATTTGGTCTCGAACCTTTCGCGTCGGGAGGACGGCCCAACGTACTTTACAGAATTTACTATGAATGTATAGATAATTATTTGGGGAGGACGAGTTTGCAGGGCTATGGGGAGAGAGCGGGGGAGTGGGGTTGATCAGGGCTATGGGGGGAGAGCGGGGGAGTGGGGTTGATCAGGGCTGTGGGGTTGATCAGGCTATGGGGAGAGCGGGGGAGTGGGGTTGATCAGGGCTGTGGGGTTGATCAGGGCTATGGGGGGAGGGGGAGTGGGGTTGATCAGGGCTGTGGGGTTGATCAGGGCTATGGGGGGAGAGCGGGGGAGTGGGGTTGATCAGGGCTATGGGGGAGGGCGGGGGAGTGGGGTTGATCAGGGCTATGGGGGGAGCGGGGGAGTGGGGTTGATCAGGGCTATGGGGGAGAGCGGGGGAGTGGGGTTGATCAGGGCTATGGGGGGAGAGCGGGGGAGTGGGGTTGATCAGGGCTATGGGGGAGAGCGGGGGAGTGGGGTTGATCAGGGCTATGGGGGATCGGGGGAGTGGGGCTGATCGGGTTGGGGGAGTGCGGGGGAGTGGGGTTGATCAGGGCTATGGGGGAGGCGGGGGAGTGGGGTTGATCAGGGCTATGGGGGAGAGCGGGGGAGTGGGGTTGATCAGGGCTATGGGGGGAGCGGGGGGAGTGGGGTTGATCAGGGCTATGGGGGGGCGGCGGGGAGTGGGGTTGATCAGGGCTATGGGGGGGGGGGGGAGTGGGGTTGATCAGGGCTATGGGGGGGTGGGGGTGGGGTTGATCAGGGCTATGGGGGGAGGGCGGGGGAGTGGGTTTGATCAGGGCTATGGGGGGAGTGCGGGGGAGTGGGGTTGATCAGGGCTATGGGGGGAGCGCGGGGCAGTGGGGTTGATCAGGGCTATGGGGGGAGTGCGGGGGAGTGGGGTTGATCAGGGCTATGGGGGGGGAGAGATGGGGGTGTGGGGTTGATCAGGGCTATGGGGGGAGGGCAGGGGAGTGGGTTTGATCAAGGCTATGGGGGGAGTGCGGGGGAGTGGGGTTGATCAGGGCTATGGGGGAGGGCGGGGAGTGGGGTTGATGAGGGCTGTGGGGAGAGAGGGGGGAGTGGGTTGATCAGGGCTATGGGTGGAGCGGGAGTGGGGTTGATCAGGGCTGTGGGTTGATCAGGGCTATGGGGAGAGCAGGGGAGTGGGTTGATCAGGGCTGTGGGGTTGATCAGGGCTATGGGGGAGAGCGGGGGTGGGGTGATCAGGGCTGTGGGGTTGATCAGGGCTATGGGGGGAGAGCGGGGGAGTGGGGTTGATCAGGGCTATGGGGGGAGTGCGGGGAGTGGGGTTGATCAGGGCTAGGGGGGGTGGGGGAGTGGGGTTGATCAGGGCTATGGGGGGAGGCGGGGAGTGGGTTGATCAGGGCTATGGGGGGAGGGGGGGAGTGGGTTTGATCAGGGCTATGGGGGGAGTGCGGGGGAGTGGGGTTGATCAGGGCTATGGGGGGAGCCTCCTTCTGGGCTGTATAATTCTATGAAGTGGAGTGACTGTTTACTTGTAGCCGAAGGCCTTGTATTAAGTATATTATGAAAGGCGCTGTACAAATGTAATCTTGCTGTTCTGCTGTGCCTCATCATATAGAGACGTCTCAAAAGCATTTCATAGGACACACTTAAAATGTAGTGACTGTGTATTTTTCAGGCAACTTATCATGTAACTCACACACCCACTGTAAAACACGTGTTATTTGTGTGTCTGAAGGAAGTATCAACCGCAGAGCACAGTCACGTCACTTTGTAGTAAATCCCGTGAAAAGCTTTGAAACGTATGGAGGACATGATAAGACGCTGTATCGATGCGAGGATTATTACTATCCTAATATTACTTCAGCATTTCTCCCCTCAGTGTTCTCGCTGCTCAGGTGTCGATCAGGTCCACTGTTAAACCCGCATTGCAGCCATCGACGGCGCCTGACAGGTTCAGAATTCATTCATTATTCTTTTATCATTGATCCCGTTTGGGACGAAAGGGTGGCTTTGCTGCTCTGAGAGCCGCTGCAGACTCAGTGGGCCGAATGGCCTCCTTCAGGCTGTAAATTTCTGAGTCAGAAGTTTGTGGGTCCAACCCTACATCGGCACTTGAACCCACGTAGTCTGGGCCAAACCTCCACTGCAGTGCGTGTGCATCAGAGGTGCCATCCTTCGGATGAGATGTTAAACCCTCCTCTTCGACCACACCTTCGGTCAACCCCCCCCTCCCACCCCCCCACCCACCCCTCCTGATCCCACCTCCCAGCTCAGGTCCAAAACCCCAATTGTCCAGCGCCTTGGGACATCTTCCCGACGTGAAAGATGCCGATCAAATGTAATTTGTTGTTGTTGTGTGCAATTGGGTTGCTGCATTTACTTACAAGTACACAGTCACTACACTTCACAGTGTAAAGTGTTTTGAAATGTCCTGCTGACATGAAAAGTGCTATACTCTCTGGGATTAGGTAAACAGTGTCCTTCTGGGGAGAGAGAGAGAGTGCGTATTCCATTCCAGACAAAGGGAAGGGGAGGTATTAGGCAAAAGCCTTTAAAACAGTTTTGGAAGCTTCCTTGGAGCAAACTAAGGTTATTAGAGAAATGAAGTGGGATCAATGGGTTGGATCATTCCACAAAGAGGCCGTAAAAGCACAAGGACATCCCAAATATTTCTTCCGCTAGCTGAAGCTTGTGGTTGGTCATGACCGCAGGGGCTCCTCTGGGCTTGTGCCAATGTTGGACAAGTCCGGTATTCTACAACAGACCCATGAGGGGTATCCTTGGGGTTTGGAGGAAGCAATATGCAAGGTTGCATCTGACCCCACAGGGGTGTCTGTATGGAGGCTGGAAGAGCTAGTGGGAGATATGGAACAGATTCAAGGTGTTAATGACCCAACCTGCTGGGTGGAGGAGGATCTTACAAGTCCAAGCCAGGAATCCCCACCTCACCTTGGAGCTGCCCTTCTAGTCCTGGCCAACAGGATTTTATCTGAGGCACGTTAGTGTTCCGGGGTGCAATTGTGGTGTCTATCCAGACGAAGGGTGACCCTAGCGAGAACCAGGACTACAGAACTACAGAACTACAGAACTACAGAACTCGCTGATTTCAGTGGGTCTTAAAGTGGTGCTTTGGTTAGTCACTGCACATATATCACACAAATTGGAGGCTTATGGTGTGATCAGGAAGGAGCAGGATGGCTTCTCAAATGTGTGGAACAGGTTGTGGCTCTGTATAAGATCTCAGACCATCGTAAGGCCAAGGAGAAAACTACCTAAGCTGCATTCATCGACTTCCACAGGCTTTTGACTGAATGCCTCATGAGGCCCTCATGATGAAATGATAAAAGTGGAAGGCTTGGGAATACATGGCCAAATCTTGGATTTTATCCGAAATGTCTATCATCCTGGGGGAGGGGGAGGTAAGTGGCTCCAATGTTTGGTAACAGAATGTCAGAATCGAGCCAACTCTCTGTGAGTCTCTAGTCCGGTTCCTGAGCCAGACAGGTTCTCAGTATTCCAGGGCACTCACTGCTGGTGACAGCACAGCCCAGGGCTGACCAGTCACTGGGGCAGGGAGTCAACAACAACAACCACAAAATAACATTTATAGAGCACCTTTCACGTCGGGAGGACGTCCCAAGGCGCTGCGGGGTAAGGCCATGGATGGCCTTGAAAGTGAGAACGAGGATCTTGAACCCCCCCTCTGGGGGATGGGGAGCCAGTGGAGTCGGGCGAGGGTGGGAGTGATGGGGTCGCGGAGCCTGGTGCGTGAGAGTACACGAGCTGCAGAGTTTTGGATGATCTGCAGTTTGTGAAGGGAAGAGTTGGGAAGGCCGATGAGGAGGGAGTTCCTATAATCGAGCCTTGAGGTGACGAATGTGTGGGTGAGGGTTTGGGCAGCCTGAGGGGTGAGGCAGTGGCGAAGTCTGGCAATGTTGCGGAGGCGATGGTAGGCAGTGCCGGTCATGGTGCGGATGTGGGGGAGAAAGGACAGTTCGGGGTCAAACAAGACACCCAGGTTCCTGACTGGCTCAGTGTGGTTGAGTGTGCAGCCGTAGAGGCTGATGCTGCCGGTGCCCGAGGTGCGGAGGCGCTGGCGTGAGCCAATCAGGAGGGCCTCGGTCTTGCCGACCTTGAGTTAGAGAAAGTTGTCCCTCGTCCAGGACTTGATGTCGGACAGGCAGTCGGTCAGGACACCAGTAGTCCTGGAGTTCAGGTGGAGGCAGAGAGGTAGAGTTGGGTGTCATCCGCATACATGTGGAAATTTACCCCATGTCTGCGGATGATGTCACCGAGGGGTAGCATGGAGAGGGTGAAGAGGAGGGGACCGAGCACAGAGCCCTGAGGAACACCGCACGAGACGGTGTGGGGGCTGGAGGAGAAGCTGTTTGCTGTGACGAAGTGGAGACGGTGTGAAAGGTAGGACCTGAACCAGTCAAGGACAGAACCTTGGAGGTTGAGGTGGGAGGAGAGGCGGTGGAGGAGGATTGAATGGTCCACGGTGCCAAAGTCACCCCACTCAGCTCCTGTTAGCCCTGCAAGCCAAAGCCCAAACAGGTAGGGTGGCCCTGGCTGGACAAGCAGCAGTAAAGCTCGCCAATAGCAAAAACAAATTACACTGGTACAGTGCCTTTCACGGTGGGAGGACGTTCCCAAAGTGCTGGCAGGCAGCTGATGGCAAGCTATGTGGTTTAGCAGGTTAGGCTCCAGCACTTATCCCAACGCACACTCTGGGGCTCTTACCAGCCATCACTGAATACTCTCTGGAATTAGGTAAACCGGATGCGTCCGTCCAGGGAGAGAGTGCGTGTTCCGTCCCAATAAACATCTTGCAAATTTGCAGGTGTAGGTGGGTGGATGGAAGACTCAGTTTGGTTCGGATCCTCTTACGCGTAGGGGATGGGTTTCTGCATGTGTCAGGTTGACCACAAAAGCAAATTCGTACAGTCAACCATTCACACCCCTGGGGATAAAAACCCAGTCCTGCGGCCTCAGTGTAGCAATTTATTTAGTTAACGGCATCGTAAACATCTTGGAGACAGCACTCAGTCCACAGCCAATAAAACCTGCCCCTCCTGCTGCTGCTCCTCGCTGCTCGCGCTCTCTCACAGCCGTGACGGTGGCGTGAGATTGACTTATCATATTTCTTTGGGAGGGGTAAGGTGAATTGGGTGGGTGGGGAGGTGAGGGGGAGAGGGGGGGAGGGGTCAGTATGGGATGGGATTGCTTTCCTTTCAGTGCCAGTGTCACCCCGTGTACAGTGACGTGACTGTGCCCTTAAAGTGCCCGCCTGTTCCTGCGTAATAACAACACTTGCATTAAATACAGCCCCTTATCCCTGTGAAACCTCGAGAGCTGCGGGTCTGAGACAGCCTGGGAGCTAATACTGCTGTGCGCACGTGCGTACATTTATGTTTTTGTGTGTGTGTATATTGTGTGTGTGTGTATATTGTGTTTGTGTGTATAGGTGTTTGTGTGTATATGTGTGCACATGCTTTTGTGTGAGTGTTTTTGTGTATGTGATTGTGTGTGTGTTTATGCTTATGTCTTTACATGTGTACGTGTATATATGTGTATATGTTTGTGTGTGTGTATATATGTGTGAGTGTATGTGTGTGTGTGTGGATATATGTGCATGTGAGTGTGTATTTATGTGTCTGCATGTGCATGTGTATATATGTATATATGTGTGTGTATATTTGTGTGTATATGTATATATATGTGTGTATATGTGTGTATATATATGCATGGGTGTATATGTGTGTGTATGTGTGTGTATATGTATGTATTTGTATGTGTGTATTATATATATGTGTGTATATATGTGTGTATTTCTATGTATATATATACGTGTATGTGTGTATATATATGTGTGTGTGTACATATATGCGCATGAGCATATATCTATATGTGTGTATACGCATGTATATATATTTCTACGTATTTGTCTGTGTGTGTACGTGTATATATGTGGTGTATATGTGTATTTGTGTGTATATATGTGTGTGTGTGTATATATGTGTATGTATGTGTATATGTGTGTGTGTATGTGTGTGTATATATGTGTGTGTATCTACATATGTGTGTATGTGTGTGCGCATGTGTATATATATGTGTGTGTATGTGTGTGTTCATATATATGTATGTGTGTGTTTATATATGTGTGTGTATATATATGTATGTGTGTGTATGTGTATATATGTGCATACACATGTGTGTATATATATGTGTTTTTGGTGTGCGTGTGGGTGGAGTGCTTGTGGGGGGTAGTGTGTGTGCGGGGAGTGTATGTGTGTGTGGAGTGGAGTGTGTGGGGGGGAGAGTGTGTTGGGAGGGAGTTTGTGTAACAATGTGCATGTGTGTTTGGGTGTGTGTGGGCCACGTGTGTGCGTGTATGTGTGTGTGGGTGTGTGTGCAGGAGTGGGGGCTGTGTGTTGGGGTGTGTATGTCTGTGTGGGGTGGTGGTATGTTTGCAGAGGGTGTGCACGGGGGCATATATGTGTGGATGAGGGGTGAGTGTGTGCACGGGGGCAGTGTGTGTGTGTGTGGCACGGGTGTATGTGTGTGAGGGGGGAAATGTGTGTGGTGGGGCGAGTGTGTGAGGGGGAGTGTGTGTTAGGAGGTGTGTGTGCGGGGGTTTGTATGTGTATGGTGGGCTGAGTGTGTGTGTGGGAGGAGTGTATGCGTGTTTGTGGAGGGGTGTATATGTGGAGGGGGGAATGGTTGTGTGTGGGGGGAGTGCGTGTGGGGGGGTAGTGTGTGGGAGCGTTGTTATGTATGTATGTATTATGTATGTATGTATGTATGTATGTATGTATGTATGTATGTATGTATTATGTATGTAGTATGTAGTGTTGTTGTATGTATGTATGTATGTATGTATGTATGTATTATTATGTATGTATGTATGTATGTATGGTATGTTATGTATGTATGTATGTATGTATGTATGTATGTATGTATGTATGTTGATGTATGTATGTATGTATGTATGTATGTATGTATGTATGTATGTATGTATGTATGTATGTATGTATGTATGTATGTATGTATGTATGTATGTGTGTATGTATGTATGTATGTATGTATGTATGTATGTATGTATGTATGTATGTATGTATGTATGTGTGTGTATGTATGTTTATGTATTATGTATGTTTTTTTTTTTATTTTTTTTATGTATGTATGTATGTATGTATGTAATGTATGTAGGTATGTATGTTGTATGTAGATGTAGTGTGGATGGTATGTATGTATGTTGTAGGGTAGGTGTATGTAATGTGTAGGTATGGATGTATGTATGTTTATGTTGGTGTGGTGTATGATGTGTGTGTGGAGGTATGTGTGATGTGCGGGTGGGTGGGGTGTTGTGTGGGGGGTGTGAGTGGGGGGTGGGGGTGTATGTGTGTGCTTGTGGAGAATTAGTGAGTGTGGGGGAGTGTGTGTTTGGGTGGGGGGAGAGTGTGTGTGTGGTGGGGGAGTGATATGTGTGTGGGTGGGGGGGAATGTTCTAAGCGCTCCACCCCACATGCGCACACACCCACTCTTCCCCACACACACTACCCTCCACACGCACACATACACCCCACACACCCCCCAACATACACTCCACCCCCACACACACACTCTCCCCCCATACATTCTCCGCCCCAAAAGTATCCCCCACATGCACACACATGCACCCCCACACACTCATACAGCCCCCCCCCCACCACACACACACACAAATACACCCCACCCAACACACACAGACACCTCCCCCCCACACACATATTCCCCCAACACCCACACATACACCCCGAACACACACTCCCACCACAAAAACACATTGCCCCCCCCCACCCAGACACACACTCCCCTGCGCCTGGCGTGGATGGCACTATATAAATGCAAGTTGTTGTTGTATGTGTGCGTGTGGGAGAGTAGTGTGTGGGGGGAGCGTGTGTGTGGCGGGGTTGGGGGTGTGTGTGTGTGGTGGGGGGGTGGTGGGTGTATGTTTATGTATTTGTGTGTGGGGTGGGGGTGGGGTGCATGTATGTGTGGGATGGGGTGTATGTGTGTGTGGGGGGATGTGTGTGACGTGGGGAGGGTGTATATGTGTGTATATATGTGTGGGGTGGGGGTGTGTGTGTGGGGCGGGTGTGCATGGGGGATGGGGTGTATGTGTGTGTGGGGGGATGTGTGTGACGTGGGGAGGGTGTATATGTGTGTATGTATGTGTGGGGTGGGGGTGTGTGTGTGGGGTGTATGTGTGCCTGGGGAGGTGTATGTGTGTGTAGGATGGAGTGTATGTGTGTGGGGAGGCTGTATGTGTGTGTGTGGGGTGGTGTTTATATGTGTGGGATGGGGTGTATGTGTGTGTGTGTGTGTGGGTGGTGGGGGGGGGGGGGGGTGGATGGTGAATGTGCGTCACCGATCGTACCCTGAGAGCAGAAACTCATTTGTAAAGATTCATCTCTGCCTCTACGCAGTCAAAGAACATGTCCATCAGTTCCTCGGAAGTGTGGTCCTCATTGCTGTTCATCATGGCCATGATGGCATCCAGGCCCTGCTTCTCCAGGTGCCTCATAGTGTCTCTCAGACTATCCTGGAAGAGAAGAGGGTAAGAGGGTAAAGCAGACACATGGCCCCTCCACCTCCCCCTGCCTCGCTCACCTTCCTCATACTTTCCGTCGGGAGGACGTCCCAAGGCGCTGGACAGACAGAGTTTTGGACCCGAGCTGGGGGTCTGGGTGGGGGAGGGTGGAGGGCGGGGTGGGGGGGAAAGCAGCGAGATCGAAAGCACGGTTGAAGAGGAGGCTCAGGCTGCTGAAACCCTCATCCTCGCATTCATCACATCTAGGCTCGACTACTCCCAACTTCTTTCTTGTCGGCCTTCCCAGCTTTTCCTTCCACAAGCTGCAGATTATCCAGAACTCTGCAGCTCATGTTCTCTCCCGCATCAGGCTCCATGACCACATCACCCCACCCTCGCCCGGCTCCACTGGCTCCCCATCCCCCAAAGGATAAAATTCAAAATTCATCCCACAGTCCCTTCACCTCACCCCCTCCCTCGCCTCCTTCAAGATATGTCTCAAAACACTCCTCTTCAACCGAGCCTTGGGCCACCCTGCTACCCTCCCTGCCCTCCACCCTCCACCCTCCTCGATCCCGACCCCCAGCTTGAGTCCAAATCGTTAACTGACCAGCGCCTTGGGAAGTCCTTCCAACGTGAAAGGCGTTGTGTAAATGTAATTTGTATTGGATTAATTTAAATAATAAAAGTAAGGTTCCCTTACATCCACGTCTGTCAGCACCTTCTCGTGGGCTTTGTACAGATCGTGTCTGCGATCCGGTTTGCTCTGGAAGCGAGGGTGTTGTTTGACTGGATCCTCACTCCCAAAGGAGGGAGACTTCACCATAGGAACCGGGACTGTGTTCTGTCCAAAGGCGAAGGGCTTGAAGATGGATCTGCTCCAAGAAAAGTCACCAACAAACGGCAAAACAAAACGACGTAAGAAATAAAAAATATAGTCTTTGCATTTGATACAGCACCTTATCACGTCATTGGAAGCGCTTCACAGGGTATACTGTAGAGTGACTGTGTATTTTTGTGGGCAGCCAATTGCACACAGCAGTGTCCCACAAACAGATGTGGATTGAGTGACAACATTTTTTGGGGGGTGGAGGGGGGGAAGGATTTATTATCGGGATTGGTGGAAAGCGATCTGCGAATCGACTAACAACTGGGTTCTTACTTATTGCTGGGTAAACAGAGGCATGTGGAGTCAGGAAACTTGCACCTATCTGGTAAAGCATTGCCAGAGGACGTCTCAGATTGTGCGCAATTGGCTGCCGTGTTCCGCCCAGAAAATACACAGTCACTACACTTTACAATATATTCCGCGAAGCGCCTTGAGGCGTCTCAACGATGTGATTAGGCGCTATATCAAATGCAAGGCTTATTATTGTTATTATTATTATTATAGCTAATAACGATTTGACTGGCAGCGAGCGGAGTGGCTAACCTGGAGGGGTCTGGGGTGGCGGTGAAGAAATGGATGCAGGGACGATTCTTATCTCGTGGGAGGAGCGATACCATGCTCCCCGTGGTGCAATAGGACCCAGAGCACATGCAGATCCCCGAATCCTTGTCTCGTAGGATGTCGATCATTGATTCCACTTCGATCGTGCCGGCTGGAACCCGGTTAGACAGGGACATGCGCTGAGTGGGCTCAACCGGCAACATCAACAACAACGACGACGCACATTTACACAGGGCCCCTCAGCAACAACGACAATTTACATTGATTCAACGCCCTTCGCGTGGGTTAGCATCTCAGAGCGCTGTACAGTGCTGGGGTAGACACTGAGTCAGGGAGAAAGTGGTGGGGGAGGGAGAGGGCTTGACGTTGGATCTGAAGATAAAGAGGGGGCTTTGGTTTGCAGAGAGGCAAGTAGCTCCCTCTCAAACGCCACACCCCCAACTGGTGGAACCATCACTCAATGGGGAGGGATGTGGGCCTGACGCTGCAGACAGGAAGATGATGGCAATGCTCTCACGCATTTCATACTGAGCTAAGTTGCTCACCGGGAAGCTCGTAGGAATTCCTGGTACTGCCATCCACCTAATGAGGGCTCAAACCCACGCTTGTCGAATGTCAAGTGACTATCTTCCTGGGGGGAGGTTAGCAGGGTCTCATTGGAACTGAACTGAACTAGAGACAGATGGGTCCACAGTACTCAGGACACTGCTGATGACAACATATCGGCAGGACCTGGAGGGGTACATGAATTACTAGAGGTAGGGAATCCCCCCCACTCAGCTTCCTTTAACCCTGCAAGCCAAAGGCCTAATGCTTAGGGTGGTCTTCGCTTGACAACCATCGGGAAAGGAAGTTTTTCGGGGACCTCGCGTGTGCAAGAGGCTGCCCACAAAACACACCGTATAACATAACATAACATAACATAACATAACATAACATAACATAACATAACATAACATAACATAACATAACATAACATAACATAACATGTAGGAGCAGGAGTAGGCCTGCTCGGGTCCTGACCCAACTGTACAGCTCCCGACGTGAAAGGCGCTCAATAAATGGAATCTTGTTGTTGTTGTTGTTGTTGTAGGCCATTCAGCCCTTCGAGCCTGCCCCACCATTCAATCATGGCTGATCTTCTAATCTAACTCCAGCTAATAACCTGACTCTACCTTAATCCCATATCCCTTAATCCTTTTTGCAATAAGAAATCTATCTATGTCAGTCTTGAATATGTTCAAGGACTGAGCGTCAACAGCCCTTTGGGGTAGTGAGTTCCATACATTCACTGCCCTTTGAGTGAAGAAGTTCTTCCTCAACTCAGTGCGAAAGGGCTGCCTCTGATTTTAAGGTTGTGACCCCTGGTTTTAGTATCTCCAACCGGGGGACACAATCTCCCACTATCTACTCTATCATACCCTTTGATGATCTTATAGGTTTCTATAAGATCCCCTCTAATTCTTCTATATTCTAGAGAATATAGGCCCAAATTGGTCATCCTATCCTCGTAACTCATCCCTTCATCCCTGGTACTAACCGAGTAAATCTACACTGCACCCCCTCCAAGGCAAGTACATCCTTCCTTAAATAAGGAGTCCAAAACTGGACGCAGAATTCCAGGTGTGGTCTCACCAGGGCCCTATACAGTTGCAGCAAGAATTCCCGACTCTTATACTCTAATCCTTTCATAATGAATGCTAACATACCGTTCGCCTTCCTAATTGCTGCTGCACCTCCAGACTAACTTTCTGTGATTGGTGTACAAGGACACCCCAAGTCCCTCTGGACGCTAACACATTCATACTGTATTTCACAGTAAAACCCTACAAAGTGCTTTGCGACATCCTCCCAACAATAATAATAATGATAAGAATCCCTGCATTTCATACGGTTTTAAGACTCCATATGAAATGTGGAGATTATTATAATTATTATTATTAGTAGTAGTAGTATTACACACTGGGAGTGACGAACCTTCGTGATTCTCCAGCAACTGTTTGCCTGCCAGGTATCGCTGCTTCATGGTTTGTTTGCTCGAGGGCATCTTCTTGGAGGAGTAAACCTGGGAGAAGATAAACTCGTCATGTCCATCCCACCATCCCTGCTTCAGGGCATGGCTCCGCAGCTCAGGGTGCTCCAGGGTGATGTCTGTGGTGATTGACAGCTGATTTGAGATATTTTTCACACCCTCTGTAAAGTACAAAATAAAACAATGACATGTGTGCGGAGCTCCAGAGACTAATAATAATCCTTGCATTTGATATAGCGCCTTATCGCATCATTGAGATGTCTCAAAGCGCTTCACAGAATATATTGTAAAGTGGAGTGACTGTGTATTTTGTGGGCAAAACGCAGCAGCCAATTGACCACAGCAGTGCTCCTCAAACAGTCGTCCATTGAGTGACTCCAGTTTTATTATTGTATTTATTTGTGTATTTATTGGAGTATGTATTGATGTATTTATTGATGTGTTTATCTGTCTGTCTGTCTGTTCGCTTGTGTTTTTTGAAGGGATTATTACCTCCGAAAAGCAATCCGCCAATCGACTAACAACCAGATTCTTATTTACTGCTGGTTAAACAGGAATATGGAGTCAGGAAACTTGCCTAATGAATCAAACCCGCTTGCGAGGCAAGTGCTCTAACCTCAAGCTAAGAGTTGACCAATCACAGTAAAACTCCCATAAATAATATAAGTAAGGACCATAACATTTAATATGACTTACACAAAGTATGAGTTACAACATGAATTGAATGTAAGGATTATTACAGGCAAACTTGAGTAAAATCTGATTTTTGTATAAAATCAAATGTAATCAATAATCTACACTTCACTTGCTTGCTTCAGTGCAGACGGTAAGTGGTCAGCGCCTTGGGACGTCCTCCCGACGTCAAAGGCGCTCTATAAATGGAATCTTGTTGTTGTTGTTGTTGTAAGTGTGCATGCGGTCATGGTGAATTCATTTCCTGCAATTCAATGCAGCTGGTAAGTGTTAGGAGATTTGGTTGTAAAATACAAGTAGTGCAAAGAAATCTAAGTCGTTTTGAGAGGAAACAAAGGTAAGTTAAATTTGTTATAAAGATAAATCATAAAGATTTATAAAGATAGGTTTTACTGAATTATTCTCTTTCTCCGTCCTTTCACAAAGCGGTTGTGCAAGTCTGTTACTTAGTCAGCCTGGCTCAACCGCCTGGGAGCTTGTGGGCTCACATCCCGACATCAGATTCTGGGCAGGGGTCTCCAACTGATCGATCATGATCTTGGAGTGTCACAAAGCAGCTATCAACAACCACCCCTACCCCCGTACCAGCTCAGCCCAACCCAACCCAACCCAGCCCAACCCAGCCCAGCCCAACCCAACCCAACCCAGCCCAGCCCAGCCCAACCCAACCCAACCCAGCCCAGCCCAACCCAGCCCAGCCCAACCCAGCCCAGCCCAACCCAGCCCAGCCCAGCCCAGCCCAACCCAGCCCAACCCAGCCCAACCCAACCCAGCCCAGCCCAACCCAGCCCAACCCAACCCAGCCCAACCCAGCCCAACCCAACCCAACCCAGCCAACCCAGCCCAGCCCAACCCAACCCAGCCCAACCCAGCCCAGCCCAACCCAGCCCAACCCAACCCAGCTCAGCCCAGCCCAACCCAGCCCAACCCAGCCCAACCCAGCCCAACCCAGCCCAGCCCAACCCAGCCCAGCCCAGCCCAGCCCAGCCCAACCCAGCCCAGCCCAACCCAGCCCAACCCAACCCAGCCCAACCCAGCCCAGCCCAACCCAGCCCAACCCAGCCCAGCCCAACCCAACCCAGCCCAGCCCAACCCAGCCCAACCCAACCCAACCCAACCCAGCCAACCCAGCCCAGCCCAACCCAGCCCAACCCAGCCCAACCCAACCCAGCCCAACCCAACCCAACCCAGCCCAACCCAACCCAACCCAACCCAGCCCAACCCAACCCAACCCAACCCAACCAACCCAACCCAACCCAACCCAACCCAACCCAACCCAACCCAACCCAGCCCAGCCCAACCCAGCCCAACCCAGCCCAGCCCAACCCAGCCCAACCCAGCCCAGCCCACCCAGCCCAACCCAGCCCAACCCAGCCCAGCCCAACCCAGCCCAACCCAGCCCAGCCCAACCCAACCCAGCCCAGCCCAACCCAGCCCAACCCAACCCAACCCAGCCAACCCAGCCCAGCCCAACCCAACCCAGCCCAACCCAACCCAACCCAACCCAACCCAGCCAGCCCAACCCAACCCAACCCAGCCCAACCCAACCCAGCCACCCAGCCCAACCCAACCCAACCCAACCCAGCCCAGCCCAGCCCAACCCAACCCAGCCCAACCCAGCCCAGCCCAGCCCAACCCAACCCAACCCAACCCAGCCCAACCCAACCCAGCCCAGCCCAACCCAACCCAGCCCAGCCCAACCCAGCCCAACCCAACCCAACCCAGCCCAACCCAGCCCAACCCAACCCAACCCAGCCCAACCCAGCCCAACCCAGCCCAGCCCAGCCCAGCCCAACCCAACCCAACCAACCCAGCCCAACCCAAACCAACACAACCCAGCCAACCCAGCCCAGCCCAACCCAACCCAACCCAGCCCAGCCCAGCCCAGCCCAACCCAGCCCAGCCCAGCCCAGCCCAACCCAGCCCAGCCCGCCCTGCCCAACCCAGCCCAACCCAACCCACCCAGCCCAGCCCAGCCCAGCCCAACCCAGCCCAACCCAACCCAGCCCAACCCAGCCCAGCCCAGCCCAGCCCAACGCAGCCCAGCCCAGCCCAACCCAGCCCAACCCACCCAGCCCACCCAACCCAACCAACCCAACCCAGCCCAACCCAGCCCAGCCCAACCCAGCCCAGCCCAGCCCAACCCAGCCCAACCCAGCCACGCCCAGCCCAACCCAGCCCAGCCCAGCCCAGCCACCCAGCCCAGCCCAGCCCAACCCAACCAGCCCACCCAGCCCAACCCAGCCCAACCCAACCCAACCCAGCCCAACCCAGCCCAGCCCAACCCAGCCCAACCCAACCCAGCCCAACCCAGCCCAACCCAGCCCATCCCAGCGCAACCCAGCCCAACCCAGCCCAACCCAACCCAGCCCAACCCAGCCCAACCCAACCCAACCCAACCCAGCCCAGCCCAACCCAACCCAACCCAGCCCAACCCAGTCCAGCCCAGCCCAACCCAACTCAGTCCAACGTTCCAGTAGATACTGAGCCATGACACCCATGGCTCAGCCATAAATGAAGAAAAATTGAATAAATAAAAATATAATTGTTGGCTATCCATAAAGGTTGGCGACCACTGGTCTAGGCTGATGCTCCATCACAGCCCGGGGCGGGGGGGTGGGAGGCGGGGGTGGAGGGAGCTACATCGTCCTTCAGATGTTAAAGCAAGTTCCCGTCTGTACCTGTTCAGGTGGATGTTAAAGATTTCATGCGGCGCTATTGAAAAAGAAAAGTGAATTTCTCTCTCCCGGTGTCCTGCCCAACAATCCCCCGGATAAAATCACTCACTCACTCCATGGTGGTGTGTGGGATGTCGCTGTGCACAAATTGCCTGCCACAACCTTGAGCCAGGCCGACACACGTATCTACAAGGAAACGTCACGCTTCGAGTCATTGAATTCCGTGTGATTCTTTCCTGCGCCCGTGTCCGCACTGACCTGTGATTTTCTGCGCTGCCCAGTATTTTCCTGCGGTCTCCAGGAGCCAGGCCTCCTGCCTGTCCACAATCATGAAGCTGTTGTGGTAGCTGAAGTTATGAGGCTCCTCCACACAGTTGCCCCCCTGCTCATACTTCTCGAGGAGTGAGACGATGATTTTCATGGCTTCCTCGGCTCTGGACCCTCTCTCCAGACCGAGCCTAGCCAAATAATAACAACAAATGACATTTACACAGCGACTTTCACATCAGGAAGACATCCCAAGGCACTGGACAGTCAGGCATTGGGATCAAGATGGATGGAGGGCAGGGTTTGAGTGTAATGAAAGAGTTAAGACAAATTGCTAACTGTGTGGAAGTACTGGTGACTAAATATTGCTTGCTTTCTTGTTATTGTACAAGGAACAGAACTGGGAATGTGGGAATGTTAACCCATCTCGCTGTCTGTAGGCTGGGAGCATTTCTGTGGTGGGAAACTGCACAAATGTGATTCCGATTTTGGGGTATAATTGAGGGTATTTTAGCCAGTGTCGGTGAGACACAGATCTGACCAACTCTCAGCTGTCTGCTGCTCTCCCAGAGAAAGTGACTGACCTATTCTCTGAAACCTGGTTGCTAACATTTTTGCTCCTTGCGATAGTGGATTGTTGCTCTTCGTATAATTATTGCCTATCGAACTGTAATAACGGAAACAATTGTTTCGCCTCCAAATTACACAAATTATTTTACCATTAATTAAATAATAAATACAAGAGGACGGCCAACGACAGGCTTCTAGCCTGTGGAAGGGGTGAGACGGGTGGGGGGGAGAGGGTGTGGTGGAGGAGAAAAGGTTGAGAGAGGGAGATCCAGAGGATAGGACCGCAGGGTTGTACAATCACAAAGCTCAGGAGCTCTCTACCTGACCAGGTCCATCCCCAGCAGTGCCTCCCGGTCGCTGATGGGCTCTCTGGTCCATACCCCTTCATTGCCAATGCAGACCCCGTGCTCGTTGGCCCCCATCTCCGCTCCCCACAGCCAAGCCGGCCGACTGATAATCACCGCAAACGTCTGCGCGGCCTGCTCAATCTCGATGTACGTGCACTAGTTCATCCAGAAGAAAGTCAGTGTCACCACACACCCCAGCGCTCGCCAGGCTCCACACGCTATCACACCTCCCTTACTCCCTACATAAACGCAAGTTGTTGTTGCTGTGCTTGCCAGGCGTCACTGGCTCCACGTTCCGGAACAGATCAACTTGAAAATCATCACCACATACACACAAACCCCTTTATGCCCTGGCATCTCCCTGCCTTTCTGACCTATGCTGCCCAGACCTTTCACTCAGCTAACACAGGCTACACGACCCCCACCATCTGTGACTGAGCCTTTGTCCCCCTCCTCCCTTGACCGCTGGAAGTCTCTGCCTCTATCCCACCGCCCCCCGCGCCCCACGTCTACCTTTAAATAATAATAATAATCCTTGCATTTGATATAGAGCCTTATCCCGTCTTCAAGACATCTCAAAGCACTTCACAGAATATACTGTATCTACTGTAAAGTACATTGACTGTGTCATTTGTGGAAAAAATCCTGGCTCATCTCTTCGACTGCGCCTACGATCACCTTCCCATATTCCCCCTCCCTCGCTCAGCACCCAACCCCCACCCCCCGTTGTTGTTGTTGTTGTTGTTGTTGTTGTTGTTGACCGCTCACCTCCAGCTTGCTGCCTTCCTCATACGTAGCTGAGCCGAAATAAATCACCTCTTGCACCTCATCCTGGGAGCGGTCCGAATTCTTCCCGAATATCACCGACCTGCCTTTGGTGCTCGGGGGGAGAGCAACGAAGGAATCGCAGGAGCAGGGAGGCTGGGCGGGGCCGGCAGCCATCTGCGGTGATCACACGAGAAACCTATATAAGTAAATCTTTGAAGGTGGCAGGACAGGGAGATAAAGCTGTTAGAAAAAAAGCACACGGGATACCGGGCGTTACAAACAGGGGCACAGGATACAAACGTCAGGAAGTTATGATGAACGCATCGCCTGAAAGGCTGGTGGGGGCCGACTCGATAACAGCTTTTAAAACAGACGTAGATAATTATTTGGGGAGGACAAGGTTGCAGGGGGTGGGGGGGTGGTGGGGGGGGGTGGGGGCGATCAGCGCTCCCCCCCGCGCGCAGTGTATCAGATCCGGTGTGGGTGGGTGTACGGCGTTCCCGGTTTGGTTTGGTTTGGTTTGGAGGCAGTAAGAGTGGCGATGGCGGGTCACACATCCCACACTGATCAGAAAAACATCAGTACATCAGATCCCGTCAATCAGATAGTGTATCAGACACCGTTTGTATCGCACAGTGACACACACACAGTGACAGTCACACACATACACACACACACACACACACACACAGTGACACACACACACAGTGACAGTCACACACATACACACACACGCACACACACACACAGTGACACACACACACAGTGACAGTCACACACATACACACACACACACACAGTGACACACACACAGTGACAGACAGTCACACACACACAGTGACACACACACACACACAGTGACAGACACAGTCACACACACACACAGTGACACACACACACACAGTGACAGACACAGTCACACACACACACAGTGACACAGTCACACACACACACACACACACACGCACACAGTGACAGACACAGTCTCACACACAGTGACACACAAACACAGCGATAGACACAGTGACACGCACACACACAGCAACAGACACATGTCACAGTGACTGACAGATACACACACACAGTGACACACAGTGACACACACAGTGACACACAGGGCTGACCCCCCCCCGGGGCTGTGTGTGTGTGTGTGGGGGTGTGTGTGACCCCCCCCCCCCCCCCGGGCTGTGTGTGGGTGTGTGTGGGTGTGTGTGACCCCCCCCCCCCCCCCGGGGCTGTGTGTGTGGGTGTGTGTGTGGGTGTGTGTGCCCCCCCCCCCCCGGGGCTGTGTGTGGGTGTGTGTGTGGGTGTGTGTGACCCCCCCCCTCCCCCTGGGGCTGTGTGTGTGGGTGTGTGTGTGTGTGTGTGTGTGACCCCCCCCCCCCCCGGGGCTGTGTGTGTGACCCCCCCCCCCCCCCCGGGGCTGTGTGTGGGTGTGTGTGTGTGTGTGTGTGACCCCCCCCCCCCCCCCGGGGCTGTGTGTGTGTGTGTGGGTGACCCCCCCCCCCCCCCCCCGGGGCCGCAGTTTAAATCTTTCTGATCGTATTTAACGGATCAGTTCATTCCAACCGAAGGTTAGAACAACAGCCCCGGGGGGGGGGGGGTCACACACACCCACACACACACCCACACACAGCCCCGGGGGGGGGGGTCACACACACCCACACACACACCCACACACAGCCCCGGGGGGGGGGGGGTCACACACACCCACACACACACCCACACACAGCCCCGGGGGGGGGGGTCACACACACCCACACACACACACACACACACAGCCCCGGGGGGGGGGGGGGGTCACACACACCCACACACACACACACACACACAGCCCCGGGGGGGGGGGGGGGGTCACACACACCCACACACACACACACACACACAGCCCCGGGGGGGGGGGTCACACACACCCACACACAGCCCCGGGGGGGGGGGGGGGTCACACACACCCACACACACACCCACACACAGCCCCGGGGGGGGGGGGGGGTCACACACACCCACACACACACCCACACACAGCCCCGGGGGGGGGGGGGGGGTCACACACACCCACACACACACCCACACACAGCCCCGGGGGGGGGGTCACACACACCCACACACACACACACACACACAGCCCCGGGGGGGGGGGGGGGGGTCACACACACCCCCACACACACACACACAGCCCCGGGGGGGGGGGGTCACACACACCCACACACAGGGGGTCACACACACCCACACACACACACACACACACAGCCCCGGGGGGGGGGGGGGGGTCACACACACCCACACACAC
Organism: Callorhinchus milii; assembly: GCF_018977255.1. Taxonomy (NCBI): domain Eukaryota; kingdom Metazoa; phylum Chordata; class Chondrichthyes; order Chimaeriformes; family Callorhinchidae; genus Callorhinchus; species Callorhinchus milii. The sequence goes on from NW_024704764.1 coordinate 3,317,181, forward strand.
ACACACACACACAGGGGGGGGGTCACACACACACACAGACGCGGTCCCGCGGCTCTCACCTCATGTGGGTTCACTCAGTCTGAACACAGCGCAACGTCTGTGTGTGTCACTGTGTGTGTGTGTGTGTGTCACTGTCACTGTGTGTGTGTGTGACACTGTCACTGTGTGTGTGTGTGTGACACTGTCACTGTGTGTGTGTGTGTGTGTCACTGTCACTGTGTGTGTGTGTGTGTGTGTGTCACTGTCACTGTGTGTGTGTCACTGTGTGTGTGTGTGTGTGTGTGTCACTGTCACTGTGTGTGTGTGTCACTGTGATTGTGTGTCACTGTGTGTGTGTGTCACTGTCACTGTGTGTGTGTGTGTCACTGTGTGTGTGTGTCACTGTCACTGTGTGTGTGTGTGTCACTGTGTGTGTCACTGTGTGTGTGTCACTGTCACTGTGTGTGTGTCACTGTGTGTGTGTGTGTGTGTCACTGTCACTGTGTGTGTGTGTCACTGTGATTGTGTGTCACTGTGTGTGTGTCACTGTCACTGTGTGTGTGTGTGTGTGTGTCACTGTGTGTGTGTGCCACTGTCACTGTGTGTGTGTCACTGTGTGTGTGTGTGTCACTGTGTGTGTCACTGTGTGTGTGTGTCACTGTCACTGTGTGTGTGTCACTGTCACTGTGTGTGTGTCACTGTGTGTGTGTGTCACTGTCACTGTGTGTGTGTGTCACTGTCACTGTGTGTGTCACTGTGTGTGTGTGTCACTGTCACTGTGTGTGTGTCACTGTGTGTGTGTGTCACTGTCACTGTGTGTGTTTCACTGTGTGTGTCTGTCAGTGTCACTGTGTGTGTGTCACTGTGTGTGTGTGTCACTGTGTGTGTGTTTCACTGTGTGTGTCTGTCAGTGTCACTGTGTGTGTGTCACTGTGTGTGTGTCACTGTCACTGTGTGTGTGTGTCACTGTCACTGTGTGTGTGTGTCACTGTGTGTGTCACTGCGTGTGTGTGTGTGTCACTGTCACTGTGTGTGTATGTCACTGTGTGTGTGTCACTGTCTCTGTGTGTGTGTGTGTGTCACTGTGACTGTGTGTGTGTCACTGTCACTGTATGTGTGTGTGTGTGTGTGTCACTGTGGGTGTGTCACTGTATGTGTGTGTGTGTGTCACTGTCACTGTGTGTGTGTGTGTGTCACTGTCATTGTGTGTGTGTCACTATGTGTGTGTGTGTGTCACTGTGTGTATGTGTGTGTCACTGTCACTGTGTGTTTGTGTCACTGTGTGTGTGTGTGTGTCACTGTGTGTGTGTGTCACTGTCACTGTGTGTGTTTGTGTCACTGTCACTGTGGGAGTGTCAGTCACTGTCACTGTATGTGTGTGTGTGTGTCTGTCACTGTCACTGTGTGTGTATCACTGTCACTGTATGTGTGTGTGTGTGTCACTGTGTGTGTGTGTGTCACTGTCACTGTGTGTGTGTGTGTATCACTGTCACTGTGTGTGTGTCACTGTCACTGTGTGTGTGCGTGTGTCACTGTGTGTGTGTGTCACTGTCACTGTGTGTGTGTGTGTGTGTGTCACTGTGTGTGTCACTGTGTGTGTGTGTCACTGTCACTGTGGGTGTGTCACTGTCTCTGTGTGTGTGTGTCACTGTCTCTGTGTGTGTGTGTGTGTGTCACTGTCACTGTGTGTGTGTCACTGTCACTGTATGTGTGTGTGTGTGTGTGTCACTGTGGGTGTGTCACTGTATGTGTGTGTGTGTGTCACTGTCACTGTGTGTGTGTGTGTGTGTCACTGTCATTGTGTGTGTGTCACTATGTGTGTGTGTGTGTCACTGTGTGTATGTGTGTGTCACTGTCACTGTGTGTTTGTGTCACTGTGTGTGTGTGTGTGTCACTGTGTGTGTGTGTCACTGTCACTGTGTGTGTTTGTGTCACTGTCACTGTGGGAGTGTCAGTCACTGTCACTGTATGTGTGTGTGTGTGTCTGTCACTGTCACTGTGTGTGTATCACTGTCACTGTATGTGTGTGTGTGTGTCACTGTGTGTGTGTGTGTCACTGTCACTGTGTGTGTGTGTGTATCACTGTCACTGTGTGTGTGTCACTGTCACTGTGTGTGTGCGTGTGTCACTGTGTGTGTGTGTCACTGTCACTGTGTGTGTGTGTGTGTGTGTCACTGTGTGTGTCACTGTCTCTGTGTGTGTGTGTGTCACTGTCACTGTGTGTGTAGCACTGTCACTGTATGTGTGTGTGTCACTGCCACTGTGTGTGTGTCACTGTCACTGTCACTCTGTGTGTGTGTGTGTGTCACTGTGTGTATGTCACTGTCACTGTGTGTGTGTCACTGTCACTGTGTGTGTGTGTCACTGTGTGTGTGTGTGTGTCACTGTCATTGTATGTGTGTGTGTCACCCACTGTGTGCCTGTCACTGTCAAAGTCACTCTGTGTGTGTGTGTGTGTCACTGTGTGTCTGTCACTGTCACTGTGTCACTGTCATTGTGTGTGTGTGTGTGTGTCACTGTCACTGCGTGTGTGTGTCGCTGCATGTGTCTGTGTGTGTCACTGTGTGTGTGTGTCACTGTCACTGTGTGTGGCATTGTCACTGTGTGTGTGTCACTGTCACTGTGCGTGTGTGTGTCACTCTGCGTGTATCATTGCCATTATGTGTGTGCCACTGTGTGTGTGTGTCACTGTCATCGTGTGTGTCACTGTTACTGTGTGTGTCTCGGTGTGTGTGTCACTGTTACTGTGTGTGTCACGGTGTGTGTGTCACTGTTACTGTGTGTGTCACGGTGTGTGTGTCACTGTTACTGTACATGTCACTGTGTGTGTCACTGTGTGTGTGACTGTACCAAAGTCATCTGGAGTATCTCTGCCTCTCACACCCACACCCACACCCACACCCACACACACACACACTGACACACACACCAAAATCTCAGAACTATCACTGACCCGACCCCCACGGGGGTGAGTGACTGACTGCTGACCTTCACTGGTCTGTTGGGATCCAACCCCACTGACCCGAGAGATAAACCGTTCCCCAAACAGGAGAGCGATGGCGTTTGGTTGGAATTCGGTTCTTTATTTAGTTTCTAAACTTAAGACAGACCCCACACGGGGGTTGGGCTCAGAACCCCCACACGGTGACACTCCAGTGCTGGGGTTCACTGAATTCCAGAGAGCATTAAACCCAGGTTGGCAAGAGCCAATAATATGATTTTGGGGAGCGATGGTTTGGGGGGAATTGGGGGGGGTTTGGGGAGCGATGGTTTGTGGGATGGGGGGAATTGGGGGGGTTTGGGGAGCGATGGTTTTGGGAACGAGTTTGGGAGGGATTTTGGGGAGCGGGTGGGTCCGGGAGAGCGATGGTTTGGGAGGGGTTTGGGGGGAGCAGAGGAGGGTGTGGGGGAGCAATGCTTTGGGGCAGCTGTGTTGCACTTTGCTGTTCAGGAATTTTACGGCGAAATATACCCAGATGTGAAACAGCCGTTTGCCCTGTGGTGAGGTCCACAGTGTCAGTCTTTGGTCCCGTCGGTACCTCTGTCGTCACTGAGTTCAGCTCGGAGCTCATTCCTGGCTGGTGCTCCAGTGCAGTGCTGGGGGGGGGTTGGGGTTGGGGTTGGGGGGAAGGGTGGGGTGGGGCTCTGCATTGTCAGGGTTGTGGTGCTGTGGGTTTCAATCGGCATCAGAAGACCAGATCTACCCAACACTGTAGCTATCCGTCAGCGAGTCAGCGTCAAATTACTGGAGATGAATAAAATTAATTAAAATTGCTTCAATTAGCCCCATCCCGGCAGCATCCTGTTTGCCAACATCTGTCAGCACTTTGTGATGATTTCCTACAAGAACCTATTTCTGGTTATCAAGTCACGTCAACACGACAGATTGGAAATCCCGCTGGGATACCGGGGGGGGGGTGGGGGTGGGGGGGTGGGCACCGACACTCACAGCGAGGCCGTGTCAGACAGAGCAGGGACTGGGCACAGGGCTAACAGGGGGGACATGGGTTGTGCAGAGAGTTAGGGGGTTGACTATCTACTTGGGGGGTGGGGGGGAAAGTGGGGCGCTCTGGGGAGGTGCTGTGTGGGGGGGGGAGGGAGGGAGGGGCTATGTGTGGGGGTGGGGGGAAATCCCATGTTTTATAACAATCTTTGTATTTCTCAATGTGTAAATGTTATATAAATACAATTTGTTGCTGTTATCTCATTGTCGAGACGCCGCTGTGCGCAATTGGGGGTCGCGCTTCGCCCACAAAACATATGCAGTCAATTCACTTTACAGCATATCCTGTGAAGCGCTTTGAGACGTCTCGCTCAGCAAACACCTGAAGACCCACGGCGTGGCCGGCGAGACCCCTGGCAAAGAGGTCCCCGGCGAGCCCGGCAAAGGGGGCTCGGCACCGGCACCAGCACTGGCTCAGGCCCACTCTCCCGGGCACGGCCAGAGAGACTACGAGAGCAAAGCGGTGGGGGACGGGCTGTCTGTCGCCAACGTGTCGCAAAACTAAGACTTCCGAAGAGGAAAGATGGATTGTTTTATAACGTACAATTGTGAGCGGAAATCAATGTGAGGACAGACGTGACAGAAATCGATTGGTGACATGTGAACGGCGGCTGGGAGAGGACAGTAGGGGAGAGCAGCCTGTGGGGGTGGGGGAGTGTGGCTGAGGTTCTGTATAGTATTTTTTAGGGTGAGAATCTGAAGTAAGTCAATAAAATCTCCGGGAAATGGGTCTTAATTTTTTTCCCCCGTTAAATACTTTTCTGTTGAGGTTTCTTTTCCGTCCGCGGAGCAGGACGTGGGCTGTGCCGAGGGCTGGGATCGGGGCAGCGGAAACCGTGGACGTCTGTCGCGGTTCCCCTGGCATCGCGTGGTCGCAGGAGGTTTGACGGACTCGCTGCCCGTCAATCAATGACATTAATCCTGACAACAATCATCCTTAACACATGCTCGCTTCTGAAGTATTGGGTATACAGTGTATAGTTTGGGACACGACATGTCAAGCGGCTGCCAGGACGGTGGAAGGTGAACTAGATGGACCTTGGTCTTCTTTCACCTCGCTAACTCTTACATTCCTATGCGCTAAGGCACTATATCAAACACAAGGATTATTATTATTATTTTTATTATTATTATTATTATTATTGTGATTATCACTGTTTTGGGGACAATGGGTGACAGTGAGGAACAGTGGTGTCGGGGGGAAATCTTTTCAATCGTTTCATTCTTGGCCTCACATCCAATATCAGAATTATGGCAATGACAGGGTGTTGATGGAGGAGGGATGGGGTGAGGGATGGGGGGAGCTCAGTCAATATGGGGTCAGAGATTACCCCATAAAAAACATACAGTCCCTTTTTGCAAATCATTTGCCTGTTGTTATATCAATTATAATATAATTCGCCCAAATGCCTATAAATCTGTAAGCATTCTATTTCACCCACAAAATATACAGTCAATTCACTTTACAGTATACCCTGTGAAGCGCTTTGAGACGTCTCAATGATCTGAGGAGGCGCTGTATCAAATTTAAGGATTATTATTATTATATAACTTATTCTATTATTATATTATATTGTATACCTGGAGCTTTGCCAAGGGAACCACTGGTGGAAAATTTCTGGCAAAGTCAGAATTTTGTGTCTCTTTGAATGACTCTTTTTCTCTTAAAAGAGGTTTGTAGGTTAAAATAATCAGCTCTGTAGGTAAAATGGGGATCAAGAGAAGGCGGATCTCTCCTGGTGTCTTGATCACTTCACGGCTGTTTACAGGACGTTGCTGTGCACAAATTAGCTGTCGCATTCACCTGCTAAACACACCGCGCTCTACACAAAATCCTGCGAAGTGCTTTGAGATAATAATAATAATAATAATCCCTGCATATGATGCAGGCTATCATATCTATTGTTACCTGA
>NW_024704764.1:3323105-3405842 GCF_018977255.1 Callorhinchus milii
ACAGCCTTGTCAAAATAGTGAGACCTCCTCATTGAGGATGAGGATCTACAGAACCTATTTCTGGTTATCAAGTCACGTCAACACGACAGATTGGAAATCCCGCTGGGATACCGGGGGGGGGGGGGGGGGGGGGGGGTCACCGACACTCACAGCGAGGCCGTTTCAGACAGAGCGGGGACTGGGCACAGGGCTAACAGGGGGGACATGGGTTGTGCAGAGAGTTAGGGGGTTGACTATCTACTTGGGGGGTGGGGGGAAAGTGGGGCGCTCTGGGGAGGTGCTGTGTGGGGGGGGAGGGAGGGAGGGGCTATGTGTGGGGTGGGGGAAATCCCATGTTTTATAACAATCTTTGTATTTCTCAATGTGTAAATGTTATATAAATACAATTTGTTGCTGTTATCTCATTGTCGAGACGCCGCTGTGCGCAATTGGGTCGCGTTCGCCCACAAAAATATCAGTCAATTCACTTTACAGATATCTGTGAAGCGCTTTGAGACGTCTCGCTTAGGATTCATGCAAAATGTCAGAAGAACCAAACTGTTTCACTGTTAAATATTTCCCCAGAACGTCAAGAGATTATCGTGTCGATAACATTGCAATTGGCGAGTGGAATGGCTACCAGAGAGGCCACCAAAGACCATTACATACAGTTCTGGTCACTGCAATGTAAGGGGGATCCCCAGGACCTAAAGGCCATGCAAAGGAGAGCAATGAGACTGATCCCAGTGTTAGAGGAATGAGCTGCGAGCAGTGATCACACAAGCTCAGGCTCTTCAGTCCTGAGAGAAGCAACTCAGAGAGGACCTTATAGAGGTGTGTAACATGGTAAACACTAAGCAAAAACAAAACCCAGAAAAAGTAAAATAAGGTAAACCCGCAGCAATACTTTAGGATGTATCAACACAGAGGAACAAGAGAACACAGGTTCAGAGTTGCAAATGGCAACTCCAGGGATGAGATTGGATGACCCAAAGGGTCTTCTACAACCAGATCCATCTTGTGATCCCATGACCAGGGCTGAGAGAGGTGGGTCGCTGAGAGTCCAAATTGACAGATGTGGGCACATTAGTCTGTAGCCAAGTGTGTTTGAAACAGCAAAGGACGAGTGTGTCTGCACTTGTTTTTCACACAGAAACCCGCACTTTAGCTGCCGTATGGCTTGTGCTGCCCTGAACATCACGTCCCAAACACAGGCACTCATTGCAGAACCTGGTGCAGAGTTTACGCCACTTCTCGCCAGCGTGTTTGCCTCCTCCCCCGTCTAAATGCCTGTGGCGAGTGGAAAATGACAGGGGGGGGAAAGTAAGCAGTACTGAAACTGAGATGTGCTGGCTCTTGGTAAACTAGGTCTTTTAATCTTAGGTTCAACTTAAGCAAAGATTATACAGGACAAAAACAGTTTCACTCATCCAATTTTTAGGACCCAAGAAGATGGAATTGAATAGATGTTCAGGAACAATCTTCCTTAACAACAATAGCAATAATAATCCTTTACATTTGGTGCAACATCTCTCATGTCAAAGTGCTTCATGGATTTACTGTGGAGTGACTGGGCATTTGTAGGTGAACGCAGCTGCCCAATTGTGTCACAACAACGTCCTGGAGTGAGTGAGCAATTTTATTTGGGGTATTGTTCTCCAGGACATCTAGAGAGAGAGAGAGCTGTGGGATCTTTAACATCCACCTGATCAGGAGCTCAGTTTAACATCTCATCAGTCACATAAGTGAAACTTGGCTCCAGGGAACAAGACATGTATTGGTCTCAGTAACTACAGTGGGGGACAAACCGAGTATGGCTGCTAATACACTAAATGTATCTAAAACACTGTTACCTTTGCATTGAATGTTTCTAACAGAACCGCTCAATACGAGGAGTGACATTTGCAAAGTAGCATAAAGTGTTTCATGAATTTGACCTTCTCAGCCCTTTCCCCACCGCCCACTCCCCCCCACACCCTCCAAAAAAAAAGGCAGTCAAAAACCCTCACAACCATCTTCTAGACTTATTTTTCCAAACACCTACTTTCACATCTGGTGCTGAATTTTGCATGTTGGGAGGGTGGGAGAGGAGTGATTGTAGCATTTAAGTTCAATTTAATTTGGAACTTAAACAGGAAAGGTAAAGCAGAATGTAGTATAAAACCCGAACAGTGGACCAGCTCTGCTCTGCCGCTGAAATAATAATCCTTGCATTTGATACAGCGCCTTGTCACGTCTTCAAGATGTCTCCAAGTGCTTCACACAATAGACTGTAAAGTGAATTGACTGTATATATTTTGTGGGGCCAAATGGACAAATCAGCAGCTTCAGGAGTGAATGAATAAACGAGTGAGTGAGTGAGCGAGCGAGCGAGCGAGAGAACAGGCAGGGCGAAAAAAATAATCTTACTCCTTTTTCCTTTTAAAAAAATGTTCCCAGCTGCCGCAGAATGAGATTTGTGGTTCAGACAGCTCGGCTGGGAGGCTGCCTAACAAGTTCAATGCTTTTATCTCTGTTACCTGGCACTTCCTGTTGAGCCAGCTTTGATATTGGGAAGGAACACCTGCAGAAACACAGACACTTCCTCGTAAACCACCGCCTCTCCTCTTTTGATTCACGACACTGATATGTTGCTGCGAGAGAGCAACACTCATTATGTCTCTCGGCTCGCCTGTTTGACGCCAGACTTTTGCTTGTGTTGCTTGTTTATGGGTGTGTTCACACGCATTGTAAAGAAACAGCTCCTAATTTTGGTGAGGTGTGGGGGGAGTGGTGGGGGAGAGAGAGAGAGAGAGAAGAGGGGAGAGCGGGGAAGAGACAGAGAGGCCAACACAGACTGAATCTCTCACAATTATCCGAAGACACATATTTGCTTCCTTTTGAAGTTACAGCATACGCCCGACCTCCCAGGACAACAGAACGAGTTTCACAGAAATGTACCGCAAAAATGTTACACAGAGAGAGAGGGAGAAAGAGAGAGGTTTCAGTTTTTTCTTAGTTGTTGAAAATGTTTGATGGCTGTTTTTCTCTCTCTGGGCTGCAGCAGCTCAGCCCTCACAGACTTGTTGCAAAGCTCATTTTTTAAATTTTGTTGGATTGCAACATTAGCAATTTTATCTTAAAAAAAAAGATTTAATTGTTATTTATGTTAAAACAAAAGAGAGATGTTCTGGAGAGAATGGAGTGATCAAAAGCCAGGATTTTTGTTGATCTCTCCGCACTGAGATATTGCATAGAAAGGTTATGGTTATTAATGGGGTTTCCATGTCAGTTGCCCTTGCCCCCACTCCCCTGACTCTTTCAAGGCCCTTCTCAAGATCTTTCTCTTCAACCGTGCCTTCTGCCATCTTCCCACCACCACCTCCCCCACCCCCCCCACCTACCCCACCTTGCTCTCTGCTCCTCTTGACTCTAGCCCGCAGCTCGGGTGCAAACCCTTGACTGTCCTTGATGCCCTCCCAACATGAAAGGTGCTGTGTAAATGCAAATTGTTGTTGTTATGTAAAGTGTAGTCCGTAACTAGCATCAAAGATAATAAAGCAAACAGTGTAAATATTCTGTGTAATCTTTCTCCTCCCTCTGTGCAATGGGATCCCCCCGCTTACCACGGTCGGTTTAGCTGAGTTCACACGCTTGTCTCTGGGTCAGAATAATACGGTACTAATAATAATCGTTGCATTTGGTGTAGCATCTTGTCACATCACAGAAACCTCTCAGAGCAATTTACAGGATTTTTACTGTGAAGTGTAGTGACTGTGTATTTGTAGGTGCATTCGGCAGCCAATTTGAGCACAGTGACATCTCATAAACAGCCATGAAGTGAATGAGCGATTTTTACTTAGAGAAACTTCCTCCGCTTTTCAACTAGTGCCACGGGATCTTTAACCCCCACCTGAACAGGGCACAGACCGGACCCCAGTTTCACACCTCATCCGACGGATGGCGCCTACAGACAATGTCGTGCTCCCCCCCAACCTGGCATTGGAACGCCACTGCCGTGATTGTCCACATTTGTTGTTGGTTTATGCTTAAAACACGCAGAAACCCTTCGCCATCCTTAAGAGTCTCGAATCCCAACTGCTGAGAGTTCCACCTCAGCATGGAAACTTCCCAGGAACTGGATTGGGAGCGTGCGGTCTCCCTGGAGAGAAACACTTTGATTCCCTAAGTCTTGCCTGCATAACAGGAGTCACTACACTTCAGAGTAACTCAACAGGTCAAGCATGTTGAGATATTTCCGCATGGAAATGGTACCATATTGACTTCAAGTACTAATTACTGTTTATATAAGATACTCGCTCCACAAGCTACGCATTTAATCATCCTTGCACTTGACATAGCGCCTTATTGAACCATCTCAAAGCGCTTCACAGAATATACTGCAAAGTGAATTGACTGTTTTTTTGGGGTGGAAACACGGAAGCCAAGTGCGCACAGCAGCGTCCCACAAACAGTTGTGATTGAGTGACCAAATTATTATTATTTTTATTTTATTTTTTGAAAGGATTATTACCAGCAGAAAGTGATCCGCCAATCGACTACCAACCAGGTTCCTACTTATTGCTGGATAACAGAGCAGTGTGGAGTAAGGAAACTTGCCTAAGGTTTCACCCTGCCAGGACTCGAACCTGGGTCATCTCACTTGCGAGGTGAATGTTCTAACCACTGAGCTACAGGACTCCACTTAATTTTTTTGTGTTGACATTTTCCAACAGCCCCTCCCCTCGGCACGAGCTGTTCAGTTGTTTTTGCTTGCCCAGCCCGCAGTGGGCAAACAACATGTGGCTGCCAGATTCTTACCACTGTGACGCTTCAGACCTGCTAAGGTGCTGAAATATTTCCAGAGCGAAGGAAAACCACTTCCTCCATCAAACCAGTTGACTTACATTCCTTCAAATATTGCCTGGGCTTCAACGCTCTGACTGTTCAGTGCAATAGTTTCAATGTGGTCGGTGGTTTGTAGCCGGACCCTAACACTGAGACAGAGGAGAGATCCTGGCTCAGTATCTCGGAATATCTCTCAGGATTGTCCCACCCTGTGACCTCCTCAAAGCCTACCACTTAGTCGCTCCCTCCACTCCAACAGACATCGGCCTGCTTCATGTCCACCACCTAACCTGACATATTTAATCTGGAGGATTGTCGACCAAGGCAACAGGAGAGAGAAACTCTCTTCTCTGTTTGGTTAGCACCAGTGGAAGGACATTTGATTGTGATGAAGCCTGTTTGTCCTTTTTAACTTGTGATCTCAGTTGGGCTTTCAGCTTATCTGCCCCCACTCCCTAGAGCGCCATCCAGCAGTCCCTCCAACTCATTCCCTCCCTCAAGAACCATCTCAAGATCTTTCTCTTTGACTGACTTTTGGTCATCTTTCTCCTCCCCACCCCCTCGGCCCCCATCCTCAAGCTCGGTGCCCGGCCAGAACTGTTAAGCATCTTGGGAGGTCCTCTTGACATGAACGGCGCTGAGTAAATGTTAATTGTCTCATTTCTCTGAATAAATGGTCGTAGACATTGTACAATTTTCAAAGATCAGATCAGGAGAGAAGAGGGCTAATTTGTGGGTTGTGTTATACATATCTATCATTCTGTTCAGTGGAAATTCAACCGGCTTTAGAGTTATTCTCGTCAAATTTCAGAACCTCCAGAATTTGGCAAACTCTTAATCGCAGTCTTAATTTGGAACCTGGTTTTCTGTCTGATCTTTAATTACCACAGAAACCGACATCAAAGCTGAGGCTGATTTCAACAATTTGCCAAACGCTCTGACATCTTACATCCATACAGTAAAAATAATTTTAAAAATCTTCCTCTTTGATACTTAAAACGTCACCAAAATGTCTCAAAGCGCTTCACAGCAGTTCTACCGCAAAATGTAGTGACTGTGTATTTGGTAGGCAAATGCAGCAGCCAATTTGCATACAGCAATGTCCCACAATCAGTCATGAAACAAATGATTGATTTTATCTGGAGAATTGTTGGCCAGGGACAACTCCCTTCTCTTTTTGGTCAGTGCCAGCGGAACATCTGATTGTGATGAAGCCTGTGTGTCCTTTACACCCTATGGCCTCAGTCCCTTCTTTGCTCTGTGCTCTTCCCAAACATCCCCTCCACCTCTTCCCCACCTCCCACACATTAGGACACATTGATGCCTCAGCCATTTCTTCTAAGTGTTGCTGGTGAGTGGTCAGAGTGACAGACATGCGCAGCGGGAGGGAAAACGTCTAAAATAACACAATCGCTAACCAGAAAATATGGTAAACAGTAACAGATGTCAGCAAGCTAAATTAATGGAGGGTAGAAACTCCATGCAAACACTGCAGTGTTTGTAAAACATTTTTGGTGAGGGCGGAGGCAGGGAGGGGGAGAGGGCAGAGAGAAGAGTTTTAGTGATGTGATGTAAAGTCAAAGTCAAAGAGTTGATGTTGATTTAATGACTTTAGCTCGGGTTATGGCAATGTGCTGTGTCTGCAAAGGGAAAAAGGGTAGGGGTCAAAGGGTCTGCAATGGTTTCTTTAAAGGGGAGCGAGTGAGGGAGGGAATGGGCAGTTAGACCAGAGATCAAACTTGGGGCCTTCAAGGCTCAGTTCCACATCAGACAACTGACTGCACTGGAGAGGACCCACGAGCTTGTATTTAAACAAAATGATTCTCTGCTGCTCCCCCCCAACCACCCCCCAGACAAACATCAGGCTCTCCCCGCACCTGCTCCATGTCTACCCTCAGGAATTGGGATTTCAGCACTTTGCCCTCGCCCACCCCAGCTCTCTGAAACTCCATCCCGAAGTCTTTCCGGGTCATTCGCTCCCTCCCCACATTTGAGACCAACTCCGTGTGTGGACTGCGCTGTATAAAAGATTAATATAAACTATAAATCTACATTATTGCTGTAAGTCCGAGCCGCTGGAGGTCGGAAAATCAAAAGCCTTGAATGGAGCCAAACGGTTCGGAACCACTTGTTGCCAATAAACATCCGGCCGAAAAGTTTCCATATCACTATCGCTGTCTCGCTGTCTGCACTTTGTTACAAGAATGTGTGTGTGTCTGTGCGTGTGTGTGTGTGTGTGAAGGGGGGGGGGGTGCTGCTTTGCTGAAACCCACATCAATAGCGCTTCAAATCCAGAGTAGTCTTAATGCCCAATAATGAGGAGTGTGTAATCTGCCTTCAATTAAAGACAGTTCTGTGCAGGAACTGGAGTGAGATTCACAAGGAACGGCCATGAGATCCTAGACACAGGAGCAACTGAAATACAACTTCAGAAAAGAAAGATAAAATGGTTTTGGTGGGGCGGGGGGGGAGGGGAAATTCCAACATGATTCTCAATGATACTGTGATGCTGTCAGTTTCTCTACACAACTTTGAATTGCTGAACATTGGAACCTTAGCCTGGCTCAGTCACCGGCACTCTAACCTCCGAGTCAAGAGGGAAGAAGTGTCATTTTGGGGCTTAGTCCAGACTGACACTGTGACACGGTGCTGGGGGAGGGTTGGTCAGAGGCACTATCTTTCGGGTAAAATGTTAAACCGAGCGTGGGTTTGCAGAAGTGAGAAGGGTCTCTCTGAGGTTGTAGGGTGGGTGGGGAAGGGGGAATTTTTGCCATGTGTCTCCTGGTATCTGTGTGCAACCAAAGCCCTGGTGATAGAGTGAGCCTCGCTGTCCCGAGAGATTCCCAGTGTCTGCGTTCCAGTGTAGCTCTGTTCATTGGCACTGTTAGACTCACGCCATTGCTACCAAGCTCAGCGGTAGTTTAAACCCATGATGTTATCTTAATGTCAGCGTGATTCACACACGGCAGAGGTCGCTAATTGGGGTTCAGTAGTAACGATTGTCGCATGTCGTTTTGGGGAGGAGGGGGAGCATTTTGACAACAGGTGGAACAACAGGAAAACAAGACCAAACAAGATCAGAACTCGCTAAGCTTTCAGTTTAAAAAAAAAGTATTGTGATTTCACCATGTATGAAAAAGTATGTTTACTGCCTTTACACACCAAGAGGAGATCAGACAGATTACATATTTAATCCTGACCACGTGACTGCAGAGACAGCGATCGCTGTTTAGCAGAACCTAAGAATATCAGAAGAGGAACAAACAGACCATCTGGTGGCTGTGGAATCCTCAACAGGATTTGGATGGGAAACTTTCATCTCCCTTCTGCCCTGGTGCCAAAACACAATACACTGTTGGACCCAGAAAGGGTCCATTTGGCTGCTGACAACTTCCATTGACTCAGTGCTCGCTGTGCCAGCCACCAACCCAGCCTGGCACATTAGCCAATCTGTCTCGAGTTGGTGACGGTTGCTCTTAAGCTGCGTTCAACTTGTGGCGGCTTCACAGCTCAAATTATGTCCAGAAGCCCATCCGATCCCATCCTATTCATTCCCCCTTCATCTTCTCCTTTTTTTTTTGCCCTGCCAGGTGTCTGACGCATGTGGAAATTCATCACCTTTGCCACTAGAAAAGTGCAGAAATGTTTGCCCCAAATTGCACGGAGATTGGACAAATTTGGACAAAATTGTGGGAGAAATGACTGGTGCTGTTGAGGTATATTTTACTGCCAATCTACATTTTTTCATTTTATTGATAAAAACTGAACATGAGGAAATAACACATATTAGATTATTGCAAAAAAAAATGTTAATTGCTTCTTTACCAAAAAGTTTTTTGGGGGGTGGGGGGTGTGTGTCACCAGTGAGGCTACAGGAACTCTCAGTGCCCGGCATCGCACACAGAACCAGAGAGAGAAACACACACATACACTCAGAGAGACACACACTCTCACACACTCACAGACACAGAGAGACACACACACACTCAGAGACAGAGAGAGAGAGAGAAGGAGACGCACATACACAGGGAGAGACACGCACACTCACAGACACAGGGAGACACACAGACTCAGAGACAGAGAGAAAGACACACACACTCACAGACACAGAGACACGCATTCTCAGAGAGAGACACTCACAAACACAAAGAGACACAGTCACAGGGATACCCACAACACAGAGAGGAAGACACAGATATACTCACATAGACACTCATAAACAGAGAGAGAGAGAGAGAGACTGAGACACATACACACACACAAAGACACACAGACACACACATAGGCACAGAGACACAAACAAGCACTCACAAATGCCTATAGAGAGACATACACACAGACAAGCATACACTCTCACACACACTCTCACACACAAACACACAGAGATACACACAGACAATCACAATAGCACCACACCCCACATGTGGGTCAGAAGCCTCAAAGCCCACAGTGGCCGCACTTTTCTATTGGCCCAGACCTCACCGTGCTTAAGAGCATCCAAACTAAGCTGAGATGTTCCTGCCTCCCACCTACACATGGAAATCTCACAGATAGTTGGAAGGGAATGCGCTCTCTCTCCCTGGAGGGACACATCCTGCAAGACCGATGCCCCTCTGAGTGGCTCGTGCCAGCGCCTCTGCACCTTAGGCACCGGCAGCAACAGCATCCACGGAGGCACACTCCACCTCACCAAGCCAGTTAGGAACCTGGGCGCCTTGCTCAACCCTCAACTGTATGTTGTCCCCCATATCCATCCCATGACCCGCTCTGCCTTCCCCCACCTCCACAACATTGCCCGGTTCCGCCACTGCCTCACCCCTCAGGGCGCTAAAACCCTCCTACACGCATTCGTCACCTCAAGACTCAACTACGGAAACTCCCTCCTTGTCGGCCTCCCCAACTCTTCCCTCCGCAAGCTGTAGATCATCCAGAACTCTGCAGCTTGTGTCCTCTCCTACACCGGGATCTGTGACCCCATCACTTCCCCCCTTGCCCAGCTCCACTGACTCCCCATCCGTGGAGTCCTGTAGTTCAGTGGTTAGAGCACTCGCTTTGCAAGCGAGAGACCTGAGTTCAATTCCAGGCAGAGGGCGAAACCTTGGGCAAGTTTCCTTACTCCACACAGAGCCTAATAATAATCCCTCCAAAAAACAAAAACAATAATTAAATTGGTCATTTTTAATCTATGACTGTTTGTGGGACATTGCTGTGCGCAATTGGCTGCCGCGTTCGCCCACAAATATACAGTCAACTCACTTTACAGTATATTCTGTGAAGCGCTTTGGGACGTCCTCCCGACGTGAAAAGCGCTATATCAAATGCAAGGATTATTATTATTATTATTATGATGGAGTTGAAAATCCTCGTCCTCACTTTCAAGGCCCTCCACGGCCTTGCCCACTCTCTGACCTATTGACCCACATCAACCAGTCCACTCCCTCCGTTAAGCAGCCTCCGGCCTGCTCCATGTATCCCGCCCGCCCCACCCTGCCATCGGCGGCCAGGCTTTCAGCCTCTCTGCCCCCACCCTTTGGAACTCCATCCCACAATCCCTTCACCTTGCTCCCTCTCTTACTTCCTTCAAGGCACATCTCGAGTCTTTCCTTTTTGACTATGCCTTCAGCCGCCCTCCTACCCCTTCTGCCCTCCCTCATCCCAACCGTGCCCCACCCCACGCTCGGTTCCTGATTCCTGAGTATTCAGCTCCTCGGGACGTCCTCCAGATGTGAAAGGCATTTTGCAAATGTAATTATGTTGTTGTTGTTTCTGACATAATTCTGGAAAGTTTTAGGGTCAGGTTGGCAAAAGCCAAGGCTTGGGTATCCCAGAGCGTGGCTGGCGTAACTGCTGGAGTCTAATCAGCTAAAACTGTATAGCTTGGCATTGCTATGCCCAATCATCATCAACAACAACAACAAAATTACATTTATAGAGCGCCTTTCACGTCGGGAGGACAACGTCCCAAAGAGCTGAACAGTCAGGTGTCGGGGCCCCAGCATGGGGGAGGGGTGGTGTAGGGGTGAGGGAAGGCAGAGTGGTGGGAGGACACGGTCGAAGAGAAGGGTCTTGAGACCGGCCTTGAAGGAGGCAAGGGAGGAAGCGAGGTGAAGGGATGGAGTTCCAGAGTGTGGGGGCAGAGAAGCTGACCACATCATCATTCAGTGAACACATGTACAGAATTTCCAGTCAAGCCCGCAGGACAGCCAGTGAGCAGGAGTCGGGAAGGGGAACCCATTCATCTCTTCTAGCAACCGGACCTAAACCCAATTGTGTTAGTCCGACTGTCACCCCCTCCTTCCATGCCCCCCCCCACCACCGGCCACTCCACCGGCCCCCTACACCCCCCACTCGAGCTGTCCTCCAAGATACTTCAAATTCCACCTAATGTCAGCTTATCTCAAAGCGCTTTGAGATGCCTTCAATTAAAACCAGTCTTTAATTGGACGCTGTCATTTTCCTGCAGTTTTCTTAAAAAGAAAGCATTCTCTGAAATCAAATTGGACTGAACGCACTGCAATGCTGCGTGATGTTAGACTTTAAGTCAAAGTGGCTTTGGGGCTAAGACTATGTGGAATTTCGGAGACAACAGGCCTGAGATGACTGGAGGGGGTGGAGTGAAGGAAGCCCATTGATCTCACACCTTCTGTACCGGCACAAGGTGGTTTCTTAGATGAGCAAATAGGTGATCTTTCCCTAATGAGCAATGGTAGGAAACTGTCAGTCCGTACAGCTGTAAAGGAGGTTATTAACTCCCATTGATAGAAAAATGCGTTTAGATCTGTTACAAATCAGAAGCCATTATGTAACCATTTTTCTTCAGCAACAAATATTTGTGACACCGACCAAGGAAGTCATTAAAAAGCCAGTCATTATGATTGATCGTTGTGGTTTGGAGCAAATACCATCCCCGCTCTTTGATCTTGTAGATCGGGAGGACGTCACAGTATATAATAGATACTGTCTGAAGATTAAATGTTTTTTGAGAAAAATACGGAGAAAGACTCGCCCATCACCCAGTGCGGTCATTGCAGGATTGGCATCAATCTAATCGTGTAGGCAATGTAACATTGATGCTAATGTTTCTTTTTCGTGGAAATTAATGTTACTGCCTCCGGCTCTTCATGTAATCCGTTTACAGGAATCGCTGTCAACTATTGCTTAATCGCTGTTTGCCTCTGTTTTATCACCTCTTCAGCAACAGGGGTAGTCTCAAAAGATTTTATATACATTGTGTATATATATGTGTGTGTAGAGAGAGAGATATGTATAGAGATATGCAGTATGTAAAGCCTTACATTTGATACAGCAACTTATGTCATCATTGAATCGCCTCTAAGCGATTTACTGTAAAGTAAGACTTCTTGCAGGACTTACTGTAAAGTCCCACTGTGTATGTTGTCGGTGAACCCGGCAGCTAGTTTGTCCATATCCAGCCAGGAAGTGAGAGAACAATATTTTCTGAGGGTTTGTTGGCCAGGACAACCGGAGTGAGAGAGACTGAGACAAACAAATTCCCTTCTCTTTTCCAACAGCACTGTGGAGATTTAATGTCCACAGGTTTCAGGTCTCATCCAAAGGGCAGCACCTCTGACAAAGGGCAGTGGGATCCCTTGGCCCTGAGTGTCTCTCACAGCTCAGAGCATTAACAGCAGATTGCAGATAAACAATTAAAGTTGGGGTCTCTACTCTTATGAACTTTGTGAAAAGAATACTCGTGTTTAATCGCCCTTTTATTTTGACTTTTCTCCCCCTTCTCCCCCCACCCACCCCCCAGCAAGCTTCCTTTAACCTCGTTGGTTTGGAGAGTTGGGTGTTTCAGTATCCTGGACAACAATTCCCCCCAATAAAAAAATTGGTTATTCACACAATGACCGGTTCACCCACACAAAAAAAAGTCACTGCACTTTCCCATATGCCTGTGAAGTGCTTTGGGACATCCTCCTGATGTGAAAGCCACTGAATCAAATGTAAGGATTATTGGACCTGAGTTAGCAGAGAAGTCTCAATCCCCAATGACTGGACATGTCAACATGCACGTTTTGCAACAACATGAGCTTCTCCCTTGAAAACTATTCACTCGCCCTCCCTACAATACTTATATAGCACCTTCCATGCAGGGTAGGGTCCCAGAGCACTTAACTGTGGCGGAGCCTGACTCCGAGCCGGGGGGAATGGGGCGGTGGCCCTAAACACAGCCGAAGAGGAAAGTTTTCAGGTGGTACTTGAAAGAAGGGAGAGACTATAATAAAGCCATTAGATCAGAAAATGAGAAGAAAATGAGATGAGAACACATGTAACGAGCTGCAATCTCAGCTGCCTTTCATCTGCCTCTCCTTGTTGGAGCAAATGCTCATTGTGTCATTACGCCCGTTGGAGATAGACTTAGGAAGCGATGGACTTACACACTGACATGGAGAGGATTTGCCCAGGTCGGGGCAGCTGTAAGCCGTGTCTTCTCTTTATTTAGAGTCCCTGAACCACAGGCTAAAAAGTTGAGCGAGTTTACTTTTCTTGTATTAAAGCACCTTGCCAGTTGATCTTGAAAGAGAGTGGATCACAGGCACCACATACCATCAGCACAGCTCTGCTCATGTGGAACCACCCTAGTGCATTCCTCTGAGCCTGTCAGATCTTGTGTGAATTGCACAACGTATAGAACATCAAAAGGCAGCTCTAGGCTGATGCGAGATGCAGCAAACAATGTTATTATTGACCCAGAGAGGATTTTCCAGCCTGTTTTACAAGACACTGGGCGTACCACAATCTGGATCATACCTTGTTTTAATTATTGCTTTCCTTGACCTTTCCCCCCTCTGTTGCCCACCTCGCTTCAAAAAAAATTGCACGTTTCCTTTGAACCCTGTCCCCCCTGCCCCTCGCTGTCGCCGCTATTTTCATTGCCTGTGTTTGTAGCCGTGATTTATAGGCAAAGGAGATGGTCGGCACATCAGATCACTGCCTCAACATCTGTTTTGACTGTTCTTAAAAGTGCCTCTATCCATCACCAGCAAGAGCTGTAACACATAACCCCCTTCACCCCCATCACCCCCTCACTCCATCACACCAATCACCCTCATCACCCCCATCACCTCCATCACTCTCACCCTCATCACCCCCATCATCCCCTCACCCCAGTCACCTCGCATCACCCCTATCACCCTCATCACTCCCATCACTCCCATCACTCCATACCCCCATCACCCCCTCACCCCCATCACCCCATCACACCAATCACCTGTCACACCAATCACCCTCATCACCCCCATCACCTCCATCACTCTCATCCTCATCTCCTCCATCATCCCCTCACCCCAGTCACCCCCATCACCCCACCACCCCATCACTCCCATCACTCCATCACCCCCATCACTCCCATCACTCCCTCACCCCATCACCCTCACTCCCCCATCACCCTCACCCCTCTCACCCCATCACCCTCACCCCTCTCACCCCATCACCCTCGCTGCTCTTAACCCATCACCCTTCCATGCTCATTCCCATCACTCTCATCACACCACCCCCTCATCACCCTCATCCCATCACCCCCTTCAACCAACCCCTCACCCCCATCACCCTCCTCACCCCTCACCCCTATTACCCGCACACCCTTCACCTCACCTCCCTCACCTTCACCCCAATCTCCCCCCAACACCCTCATCCCCATCACCCCATCACCCTCATCCCTCTCACTCTCAACCCCATCACCCTCACCACCCCTACTCACCACCCCATCAGCCGCCTCATCCCCAGAACTCCATCACTCCCCTTACCCCCATCCCCCTCATTCCTCTCACACCATCACCCTTCCATGCTCATTCCCATCACTCTCATCACACCACCCCCTCATCACCCTCATCCCATCACCCCCTTCAACCTCAACCCCTCACCCCCATCGCCCTCCTCACCCCTCACCCCTATTACCCTCACCCCCTTCACCTCACCCCCCTCACCTTCACCCCAATCACCCCTCACCCCCAACACCCTCATCCCCATCACCCCATCACCCTCACCACCCCTGCTCACCACCCCATCAGCCACCTCACCCCCAGCACTCCATCACTCCCCTTACCCCCATCACCCCATCACCCTCATTCCTCTCACCCTCAACTCCATCACCCTCATCCCATCAGCCCCATCACCCATCTCACCCCCATCACCCCCATTACCCCTCACTCCCAACACCCCCACACCTATCACCACATCACGCTTCGCACCCCTTTCAGCCCATTACCCCTCTCACCTCACCCCATCACCATCACCCTCATAAACCCCATCAACCTCATCTCCCCTCTCACACCCATCATTCCTGTCACCCTCCGGTGATGGGCTAGAGGGTGGGTGTGATTTCCAAGATGGGATTCCTGTTGCTCAGTGAGAAGTGAGGTCGCTCAGGACCATTTAACCCCTTCTCTGCCGGCAGGCCTTCGGACCCCCAAGGCTCTGGCTATTTCCTGCATTTTTGTTACTTTCTGCAGGAGTGTAAAATAATGAAAGGAATTGATAGTGGAGTAATTAGATAGTGGATGAGTCTTCTCTTTGGAAGAGGGATTCTGTTACACAGAGACAGAGGCTTAAAACCAGAGCAAAGAGGTTACGACTGAGGTCAGAAGGTAGCATGCCCTTTGGGATGTACTGTCGATGGGAAAGGTAAATTGTATTGTTTCCTCACACAGAGGCTTATGAGGAGTGGAACCCTCTGCTCCAGAAAGCTGTACAGGTGGAATCAATAGGGACGTTTGAAAGAGAGACAGAGATTGGATGACATAGGTATTCAGAAGTATGGTAAACAGCAGCACACTGGGATTAAAAGATCTGCCAAGATCTAATAAACTGGTGGAACAGGCTGATGGCCTGAATGTCCTCCCCCTGTTCCTGGTTTGCAAGATTCCCTGTTCCTTTGGTACCCATTGTCTCACATAGAAACGTGGACATGTTCTGCACAGGCCCAGAGAATCTCCCTTCTTTTTTCCAATAGTGTCCTGGGATCATTAACGTCCACCTGAACAGGGCACGATGGGTTCAATGTCTCATCCAACGGACATTGCAGTGCTCTTCTCAACCCCTCCCCCACACACTCCACAGTCTGGACTGTGAGCTCAAAATCCCTGCCTGATGAGTTCAATGCTTAGTTCAAAGAATTTAGTTGAGATGTGCATCACCTATTACTGCAGGGGTGGAGTCGAGGAGGGGGAACAGAGGGAGTCACATCAGACGAACAATAAACGGAAGGAATGCAGCCACGGATGTCGAGCCTTTGAAGACAAGAAGTTTAAAAAGGTTCCTATTATGTGTTGGAATTTTTTTTGCAAACTCCCCTCCCCTCCCCATGGAGGGTGCTTTTCATTAAGTGGGTTCCTGCACCTCGACACGGTGTATTTAATGGGTTGGCTGCTGCGCTGCCCAGCACAGATGACAATAATAATAATCATCCTTGCATTTGATATAGCATCTTATCATGTCGCTGAGACGTCTCAAAGCTCTTCACAGAATATACTGTAAAGTGCATTCACTGTGTATTTTATGGACAAATTGCGGCAGCCAATTGCGCACAGCATGGATTGAATGACCAAATTATTATTATTTTTTATTTATATTTATAAAGCAATCGGTCAATTGACTAACAATTGGTTTCCTACTGACTTGCTGGATAAACACAGACGTGTGGAGTAAGGAAACTTGACAAAGGCATTGCCCTGCCTGGGAATCGAACCCGGTTCCTCTCATTTAAGAGGTGAGAGGTGCTAACCACTACTCTATAGGACTCCACACTGCCCAGCACAGATCACATTGAATTTCACCACAAAATTTACTGCACTCGGTTGCTCAGTCTCTGTGCGATACAATTAACATTTATACAGTGTCTTTGACATCAGGAGGAGCTCTCTATTCCCTTCTGTTCCCTTCTCTCTCATTTATGCATTAATGTTCCTCTTGAGCGTCAGCCTGGCCCAGTGATAATGCTCTCGCCTCTGAGTCAGCAGGTTCTGAGTTAAAGCCCCCAACGTTGGGACTTGGAATCACATGGTCTAAACTGACACTCCATTGCAGTGCTGGGGGGTTGTTGCATTGTCGGAGGTGCCGTCCTTCGGATGAGATGTTAAATAAGGTCCCGGCTGCCTGTTCAGGTGAATGTCAAAGATCCCACACAGCATTATTTGACAAGAGAAGGGACTTTTTCTCTCCCAGTGTCCTGGCCAACAAATCCCCCGAATAAAATTGGTCATTCACTCCATGGCTGTTTGTGGAACACTGCTGTGGGCAACTCGCTACCTTGAGTCACCCACAAAATACACAGTTGATCCACTTTACAGTATCTGCTGTGAAGCGTTTTGAGACATCTTGATGATGTGAAAAGGCGCTATGTCAAATGCAAGGATTATGCATATAATTACCTGAAACCAAACTGCAGGGACAATCACAGCAAGCAATCAGAGTTCCTATCCTTCTCAGTCAACAAGAATGTACATTTATACAGTGCCCTTCATTGTCACAACGTTTCAGAACCCTTCACAGAGCTGTCTGGGAGTCCAAGCAGGAATGGGGAGAAGGTCAGGGTGGGTGGTGGTGGGGGGATGGTGACCAAATGCCTGGCTAAGGAGATAAGTCTTAAGGCAGGTTTTGAAGGTGTGGAAGGAGGGAGGGAGGAGACATGGGGGACTCTGGAATGGAGGGAGGCAGATTGACTGGCCAGCGATGGGACAGGTTGGGTGGGTGACATGAAAGTCACAGTCAATCACAGATTCCCCCACATTGGGGGCTTCAAACTCACAGTCCAGGCTGATGCTCCAGCTCAGTGCTGGGGGGAGCACCGCATTGTTGAAGGTCCCATTCTTCAGAAGAGACTTTAAACCAAGGTCTTCATCTGTGGCCTGTTTAGGTGCCTCACTCACTAAAACAAACACACTCATTCACTTTCAGGCTGTTTGTGGGACATTGCTTGTGCGCAAAATGGCTGCTTGTTCACCTACAAACTACACAGTCGTTACACTCACAGTAAAGTCCTGCAAAGCGCTCTGATACGCCGAGAGGATGTGATATGGTGCTGTATAAAATGCGAGTTAAGAAGTTGGTGTATTGTACGGAGCACATACAGTGCTGGGCTCTGAGCTTTGCATCTGAATGTGAATTAATTATAGGCTGAGGGCTCCAATTCCTCAATAGCATAACCCAGCAGCTAGTAATTTATAGTGTGCATGAAATATAATTAGTGAATTAGGCACTGCCAAATCGTAGGCAGACACTTGTCAAATTTTACCCGCATAAAGAAAATAAGAGAGAGAGAAGGTGCAAAGTCATTCACTAGGACCAGTCGTTCTTTGAAACTCTCCGACATGCTCTCATGCGTGAAGGGCGCTAGATAAAGGCAAGATGCGTTGTTGTTGTACTTCGTTCCACAGGTTTTTGTTGTGCAAATTTCTCTGTGTTGCTCTCCTCATTGTGTAATTGTGACGCTGTCATTTTGAATTTTGTACGTTGGATAATGAAACAATTTTGCTCTGACTCTCTCTCTCTCTCCTAGTATTCCAGCCAACAATCCCCCAGAGAGAGTAAAGCAAAGGGTCATTCACTTCGTGGTTGTTTGCTGAACATCGCTGTCCATAAAATCAGCTGCTGTGTTTGTCTACAAAATGCACAGTCACTACACTTCACAGAAAATCTCCCCCACCACTCCATTTAAAGCTCGCCACAAGACCACACTCATTGATCACAACTACAGTAATTTTTTCTACCCCTCGCTTCCCTACACACTCTTCAGCTCCTCCACCCCTCATTCAGTTGTCTAATGCATTTTGAGACATCCTCCTGATGTGAAGGGTATCATGTAAGTATAATTCTATTGTATAAATATAACTGCACAAGTGAGAGGACCTGGATTTGATTCCTGGGCAGGGCGAAATGTTTGGCCAGTGTCATTACTCTACACCTAGAGGTAAGTAGGAACCCGGTTGCTAGTCGATTGGCAAATCACTTTTCCGGGGGTAATAAACCCTTCAAACAAAAATAATAATAATTTGGTCACTTAATCCATGACTGTTTGTGGGACATTGCTGTGTGCAAACTGGCTGCCATGTTTTGCCCACAAAATGCAGTCACTACACTTTACAGTATATCCTTTGAAGTGCTTTGAGATGACTCAATGATGTTGAGAAGGTACTATAAATGCAAGGATTATTATTATATCAAATGTGATGATTATTGACATCCTCCTGACGTGAAATGCGCTTTACAAATAAAATTTTGTTGTTATTATCATTGGTAATCACTTGAGGAATCCTTAACGACTCTTCTTCAGATGAAATGTCAGCATTCAATAAATGTCTCGGATGCTTTTAACCAGACTGGAAAATCAGTTACCCTTGATTTCTGGTTCAACTCTTTGCTGTGAATATCGAGATTGGATTTAGATGAAGAAGACCCTTTGGTCCATCTGGTCTCGTCCCTCCAGAACCGCCCGGCCATCCCCCATCACAGTATCAAACTGTTTTTTAAAAGAATCCCAGTTTCCTGGCCTCAACTCCCCCCTGGTAACCCCGTTTCAATCGATAATTACCCTCTGGGTAAAGGAACACATCCTGTGTCTGGCCTGAAATTGCCCCTTTTTGCAACACTAAACCTGTGTCCTCTTGTCCTACTGTCTCGGTGCATCCGAAATTATTCAACTAACCACTAGTCGTTTTCTGGAACTTTTGTACTTATGGGGAGCCTTAAGTTATTAACCAAAGCCTCAACTATTTCCTCATTGATTCCTTTGAGGATTTTGGGTGTGAACCCATCTGGTCCAGGTGCCTTGTACAGCTTTAATGCTTCGAGTTCTTTCATAAATCCATGCATAACTGGAGTGGTGTACATGTGTTGTGGATTCCTGGGGCCGGTTTGGCTTTTGGGATTTGTTCCACAAATTTCGTTCAGGAAAGATGATGTGAAAATGATCTGGTCTGGATGTTCAGTCCTGATATCCTGCTATCATCTGTCAGTGAGGAAGATCTGGTCCTCTTTAACTGCTCCGAGATGCTGGACCGGGTGAAGGGTGCTATAGAATTGCAAGTTGTTGTGGTTGTGGATACCATCAGGACACAGCCCGGGGCACGATAGTTAGGTCTCTTCACTTTCAAACAAGCCTCTCGTGCTGGTTGCAAACAGAATCAAGCTCAATAATAATCCTTGCACCTACCGCCGTGGTGGCGTTGTGGCTGTCATCTCCTGGTATCCACTTGACCTATCCCCTTATCTCCTCCCTCAAACTCTCCCTCCACATCCACTCTGCCACCCATGTCCACGGTCACCCCATTGACCTGGTGATCATTCGGGGCTTCACCGCCTCGGACCTCAACATCATCGACAAAGTGATCTCGGACCATCACTTCATCTCCCTTAACTCCTCAATCCCACTCCCCACCGCCACCCTCCTCTACAATGTCTACATGCTCCCTCTTGGTAACATCATCCGCAGACATGAGGTCAACTTCCACATGTATATATGTGGATGACACCCAACTCTATCTCTCTGCCTCCACCCTCGACTCCAGGACCACTGCTGTCCTGACAGAATGTCTGTCAGACATCAAGTCCTGGATGAGAGCAAACTTTCTTCAGTCGAACGTCAACAAGACCGAGGCCCTCCTGATTGACTCCCGTCAGCACCTCCACCTCAGGCGCTGACATCATCACTATCCATGGTTACTCACTCCACCTCACTGAGCCAGTCCGGAACCTTGGGGGTCTTGTTTGACCCTCAACTATCCTTTCTACCCCACATCCATGCCATGACCTACTCTGCCTCATCCCCTTTCTTGTCTCCTTCAAGACCAATCTCAAGAACCTCCTCTTCAACGGTGCTTTTGATATCCCTGCTTTACCCCCTGCCCTCCACCCTCCCAAATCCTGATCCCCAGCTTGGGTCTGAAACTCTGTCTGTCGAGCGCCTTGTGATGTCCTTCCGATGTGAATGGTGCTATATACATGAAATTTGTTGTTGTTGTTGATATGGCGTTTTTCACAACTTCTAGATGTCTCAAAGCACTTCACAGAATATACTGTGAAATAATAATAATAATAATCCTTGCATTTGATATAGCACTTTTCACGTCGGGAGGACGTCCCAAAGCGCTTCACAGCAAAGTGAATTGACTGTATATTTGTGGGCGAACGCGGCAGCCAATTGCGCACAGCAATGTCCCACAAACAGTCGTAGATTGAAAATGACCAATTTATTATTGTTGTTGGTTTTGGAGGGATTATTATTAGGCTCTGTGTGGAGTAAGGAAACTTGCCCAAGGTTTCGCCCTCTGCCTGGAATTGAACTCAGGTCTCTCACTTGCAAAGCGAGTGCTCTAACCACTGAGCTACAGGACTCCACATGAATTGACTGTATAATTGTGGGCAAAACATGACAGCCAATTGCGCACAGCAGTATCCCACAAACCGTCGTGGATTGAAGTGACCAATTTTTTTTTGAGAGATTAATATCCCTAGAAAAGCGATCCGCCAATTGATTAACAACTGGATTCCTACTTAGTGCTAGGTAAACAGAGGCGTGTGGAGTAAGGAAACTTGCCCAACATTTCACCCTGCCAGAATAGAATCCAGGTCTCTCGCTTGTGAGGCGAGTGCTCTAACCACTGAGCTGCAGGACTCCACCAATAACCAAATGCGATACAAATTTACATTTACAGATGTGGAAGAAATCCAAAGGCGCTTAACAATCCTGGCTGGGCATCCAAGCTGGGGGTGAAAAGGGGTAGACAACTGAAAACATGGTCAAAGAGGTACATTCTGAGGCAAACCTTGAAAAGAGGGTGAGAGGGGACGAGTCAGAGGACCTGTTCACGATAGTATCAGGTGCTAGATAGTCTATCAACATGGAAGAGTTGGAATCACTCCCATACTTGTCTATTGCAGTGTTGTCCAATACAAAAAACATTTTGGTCACTCAATCCACGATTGTTTGTTGGACACTGCTGTGTGCCATCAGCTGCCACGTTTTGCCCACAAAATACAGTCAATTCACTTACAATATATTCTGTCCAGGTCTTTAGGACGTGTCAATGACATAATATGGTGCTATACCAAATGCAAGGAATATTATTATTATCATTAGAATACACTAGCCACATTTGACAAATTGGGAATCCAGATGTAGCCAAATTAAATTTTTGATTAATAAGTAAAAAATGAGTCATAGATACCATCGTTGGGTAAGGTATCTCAGTACACATATTCGTATGGTGTAAGCATGTGCACTTTAACCATTTTGTGCTTTTTTTTGTGAAATGCAGCGTGTGTGAGTGGTTTGGGATTCTTGTGTGACTATGAAGCAGTTGACATTGGTTACTACTTGTTGGTTATCTGCTAAAATGATGCGTAATAGGGTGAAAATGCCAGATTTCAGCACCATGGACACACCAGCGATATTGTAAGGAGAGGGGAGCTGTCGATCGAGGCTAATGGGAATAACCGCTCCAGACCAGCAGAAGCCCAGACAATAGCGAGCAGCTCCAACAGGTAACGTCAGGGAAAAGTACAAGCGGCAACCAATCGTGGTCTGGATGGAGAGCAAGGGGCGGGTTCCTGTACGTCTCGCAAAAGGAAAACTGCAAAGTGTTGCACTGAATGGTGGTAGATGTTTGTTAAGTAAATATAAATGGAAACATAAATGTAGAGTATTTTTAAAGGATTTGCCTGAAAGGCTGGTGGAAGCAGATTCGATAGTAGCTTTCAAAAGGGAATTGGACGGGTACTTAAAAAGAAAAAAAATTGCAGGGCTATGGGGTAAGAGCGGGGAAGTGGGATGAGCTGGTAGCTCTTTCAAAGAGCTGGCACAGACACAATGGGCCAAATGGCCTTCTTCTGTGCTGTGAAATTCTTTTGATTCTATACCCTATAAAGTACATGTCATTGGATTGTATGAGTGGAGGCCTCTACCCCATTTACTCCTTTGTCTTCCTTGTCTTGCCTCCCCCCTCTCTGTTAGTCCTTAAAAGCCTTCTGGTTTTGTTTCAGATTTCCAGTGGTGGAGACTGACTCCATGCCGAGAGAGTGGGGGGGAGGTGACCGTAAGCACGGTCAATAAAGGTTTTCAGGCAGGACTTGAAAAAGGGGAGAGAGGGGGCAAAGTGGAGGGATTGAGGGAGAGTGTTCCACAGTTTTGGTGCCTAGTGGCTGAAAGCATGACCTCTGATGGTGGGGCGGAGGGTGTGAGGGACGAGGAGGAGCTCTGTGCCAATCGAGCGGAGGCGCCAGGTGGTGGATAGTGGAGTGAGGAGGTCGGACAGGTGGGGAGGTGCCAGGGAGTGAATGGATTGGAACACTAGTGTGAGGATCTTGAAGTCATTCCGTTCCGTGATGGGGAGCCAGTGGAGCCTGGGCCAGGACTGGTGAGATGTGGGTACGGAGCTTGGTCCAGGTCAGTATGTGGGTGGCAGAGTTCTGAATGAGCTGGATATTTTGAATAGTGGAGCTGGGGAGATCGGCCAGGTGTACGTTTGAGTAATCCAGGCGGGAGATGACATATAGCTTCTTATCATGTCTTCGAGACATCTCAAAGCACTTCACGGTGTATACTGCAAAGTGAGTTGGCTGTATAGTTTTTGGGAGAAATGCAGCAGCGAATTGCGCACAGCAATAGCCCACAAGCAGTTGTGGATTGAGTGACCGAGATACTTTTTTAAAGGGATTATTATTACCCTGGAAAGCGATCCGCCAATTGACGAACAACCTGCCTACATTCTTTCATATGAAATGTCATTCATAACAGTCCCCACATTCCTTGTGGGAGTCGCTAAAACAATGATAACCATTGCATTTGACGCAGCACCTTTCCTGTCGGGAGGACATCTCAAAGTGTTACACTATTGTGGAGTGGAGTGACTGTGTATTTTGTAGGTGAATGCCTATTAATAAGTAGGCATTCTATTTCACCCACAAAATATACAGTCAATTCACTTTGCAGTAGATTCTGTGAAGCGCTTTGAGACGTCTCAATGATAAGGCGCTGTATCAAATGCAAGGATATTATTATATTATAAGTTGTAATGAGTGCAGGTTCTAGTAATGAAGCATTGAGCAGGATTGCGAGCCGAAGATATCTGAAACAATGGGAAAAAAAAACACATCAGAGAATCCATCAACGCCATCCAAATCTTCCCGTTTCCAAATCCGGAACTTCGGATCTTTGCGGATTACAGAGTGGATCTTCCCAGCGCTCTGCAGATCCTCTCCGGAGTCTCCCAGTCTGCGGCAGTGCAGCCCGAAGTGAGGACACGGGGATGGAACAACCGCCTTTATCCGTTGTGCGGACGTCCTGGGTGAACAAACATCGGGATTGGAATAACAAGCGAGAACAAAAAACGTATGTGTAGCGCCGGACCTTGTTTAGACTGCGAGTTGCACTTAAAGTGAACATGAAGCGACGACTGTAATTAACAGATGAAGCTGCTGCTACAATACTGTATTCCCACAAATGATTTCCCTAAGGCTCTAGACGCAGCACCACAAACAACCGAGCAATTATTTGGCTCCAGCACTAGGTGACAGACCCATTGACTATGTTTCAGCTGTTTGCTGGAGGGCACTGTGGTTTGGCATCGGGGTGCAAGTGGGTTTCTATGTGTGTGAGCTTTCACACACACAACAATCCAAATTTGCATGTTTATTTAATGTGTGTTTGTCTTTTTTCCCTTTTCCTTTTGAGCCCTTTCTGGAGGAGCGCTGAGGTGTTTGTTTACAGGGTTAACCCTTTGTGCTGCTGTTGGCTGGGTGAGGTTTGAGGTGATTGAGTAACCTGGATCCAGCCAGAGTTAGAGACCCGGAGAGCCCGAGAGTAAACTCCTGGTCTGTGGTGAGTGACCTTTTCCCAGCCAGCCCAGCAGGAGAAGACTGAAGAGGTATGGTTTGGTCACTCAATCCACGACTGTTTGTGGACAATGCTGTGCACAATTGGCTGCTGCATTTCACCCACAAAATATACAGTCACTCCACTTTACAGTATAATCTGGGAAGCGCTTTGAAACGTCTCGAACACGTGATAAGGTGCTATATCAAATGCAAGGATTATTATTATTATTATGGGGATCAGTGGAAGGACAAGACAATCAAAAGTTGATTCAAAGCTGGAGAAGCTGGGATTGGTTTCCTTAGAGCAGAGAAGGTTGAGGGGGGGTTTAATAGAGGTCTTCAAAATTATGAGAGATTTTGATAGCGTAGATAGGGAGAAGTTGTTTCCTCTGGCTAGTGGGTTGGTAACCACAGGACACAGATATAAGATAATTGTCAAAAAAAACAGAGGGGAGGCAAGATTTTTTTTCCCCCCACCGAATTATTAGTACCTGGAATGCACTGGTGGAAGCAGATTTGATAATAATTTTCAAAAGGGAATTGGAGAGGTACTTAAAAGGAAAAGCTTGCAGGGCTATGGAGTAAGAGTGATGGAGTGGGATGAGTTGGATAGCTCTTTCACAGCACAGGCACGGTGGGCCGAATGACCTCCTTCTATTCTATGATTCTAAGTGTGGTCAAAGAGGTGTTCCTTGATTGAAAAGAAAGAAATAAGAATCATAATAATTAATAATCCTTGCATTTGGCACAGGACCTTTCAAGTGTAGAGGCCACCTCAAAGTGCTTCACAGGATTTGCTGTTACATTGTTCCTATTAGGGTCACAGGTAAACACCAGTGAAAAGAAGATTTGCTTTGAGTTCACAGTCACATCATCTGAGTTGCGAGGATCAATAAAGGCAATCGGAAAGATTATTGATCCGTGGATGATTTTTATTAATGTATTTATTGTTGGAGGGGAATCCTTCACGGTTTATCTCAATGGGCTGCATGGTCGATTCTCATTGCAGGCGCTTGTGACTGCCATCAGCCCGAGGCGATCCGAGGCTGGTGAAATCCTGCAACCAC
The DNA here is from genome assembly GCF_018977255.1 of Callorhinchus milii. Classification (NCBI taxonomy): domain Eukaryota; kingdom Metazoa; phylum Chordata; class Chondrichthyes; order Chimaeriformes; family Callorhinchidae; genus Callorhinchus; species Callorhinchus milii. The sequence continues at coordinate 3,348,812 of NW_024704764.1, forward strand.
ACATTGTCCAGCTAGGCCAGCCTACAGTTAGGGTTTTGGCTTGCAGGGTTAACAGGAGCTGAGTGGGAATGACTCCCTGCCCCCAGTGACTGGTCTGCCCTTTCAAGTCCTGCCGATGAGCCCGGCTGTGCTGTCATCAGCAGGACCCTGGAATACTGCAGACCCACCTGCCTCAGGAACTGGACTACCAAGACTGCCACAGAAGGCTGGTTCGATTCCCACATTCCATTGCCAGACATGCCACAAACATGTATACACACATTCAAACTCACATACATAAGCACCGTCACACTCATACAAGCTCATACATACTCGCACAGTTACTCACTTACCCTTTGTATCCATATACAAATCCATCCCCCCCCCCCACACACACACACAGAGAGTAAGTGTCGATAGCTGTTAAGTTATCTGGGTGCCAGGCTCCCACGTCATATGGTGGACGAGTGATGAGTGAGTGATTCATAATCTCTTAACAAGGAGTTGGCATAATCTAATTCACGCTGTTGACAACTCTCTTCCCACGTCTTTCACTCCCCACTCAGTAAATCACAACAATCAGCTCCTGACTAACGCTGAACTCATGCTATTTAATGGGTGTGTTTACAGGGTAAGCAAGGCATTTTCACCCACAAAATTCAGTCAATCCATTTTACAGTGTATTGCATTATATATTGGACGTTTACAAGTAAGTAGGAAGCCGGTTATTAGTTGATTGACGGATCGCTTTCCTGGGCTAATAATCCCTTTAAAAAAAGGTAAATAATAATAGTAATAATTTGACCAGTCAATCCACGACTGTTTGTGGGACACTGCTAGGATGTGTCTGATCTCATCCCTCCAGAACCCATCTGACTATCCCTCATCACAACATTGAGTTGCTTTTTAAATGAGTCCCAGTCTCCTAGCCTCAACTACAACAACAACAAATTCCATTTGTAAAGTGCCTTTCACATCGGGAGGACATCCCAACGCGGTGGACAGTCAGGGATTTGGACCCAAGCTGGGGGTTGGGATCAGGGGTCGTGGAGTGTTACCCCGCCCCCTCCCACTTCCTGGCAACCCTATTCTAGTCATTAATTACCCTCGAGGTAAACAAATACTTCCTGGTCTGTCCTGAAATTGAAGGAGGGGCTAGGGATGGAGGGAGGGGCTGAGAAGAGAGGGAGGTATTGAGGGATGGAGGGACTGAGAGATGGAGGGAGGGCCTGAGGAAGGGGCTGAGGGATGAGCTGAGGGATGGAGGGAGGGAGACTATTGAAAAGACTTGTGCTGACTGCAACTGGGCTGGATTGTACGATGTGGGGGTGTAATATTGGATTGGCACCTGGGAGGAGGGGGAAAGGGGGAGGTGGAGGGGGAGTGGGGAGGTGGGGAGTGGGGTGAAGGGGAAAGGGGAAGCGGGGGGCGGGGGGAATGAGGAGGCTGGATGGGCTGAGAGAGTGCGAAATTTACTGTCATTTCTCCTGCTCTGATTCAAAACTGGAGTTCCAGTGCCCGCTTGGCCAGTCACTCACTTTATTTAGACGCCAGAATGAAAGACTTTGACCCTATTGGGTGACAGAAGATTTATTTTGCTATAATAATAACAACAACATTAATAATCCTGGCATTTGGTGCAGCACCTTATCACATCATTCAAAGCACTTCACAGGGTTTTACCAGTAAAAAGTGTAATAATATAAATGATATTTTCTCCACAAATATACAGTCAATTCACTTTACAGTGTGTCCTGTGAAGCACTTTGGGACGTCCTCCCGACGTGAAAAGCGCTATATCAAATGCAAGGATTATTATTATTATTATTATTATTCTGTGAAGCGCTTTGAGATGACTAGAAGATGTGAAAAAGCGCTATATCAAATACAAAGTTTATTATTATTATTATAATGATACTCGCATTTGATATAGCACCTTATCACATTTCAAAGTGCTTCACAGTCAATTCACTGTAAAAAAGGCATTTTGTGGGCGAAATGTGGCAGCCAATTGCACACAGCAGTGTCCCACAAACAATCGTGGATTGAGTGACCAAATTATTTTATTTTTTAAATGTAGTGACTGTGTGTTTTGTCGTTGAACACAGCAGCCAATTTACGCACAGCGACGTCCCATAAAGTGAATGAGAGATTTTTATCTGGGGGGTTGGGTTGGGGTGGGAGTAATGGTGAATTACGTGAAGAGCTTTGGGACACCCCATCATGAAATGCGTTGTACCAAATTCATGATCGGTAACAACAAAAGACTAAACGGTTTTAAGGCTAAGAACAGATGCAATTTGGTTCCTTGTTTGCCATCAGGAACTCTTTGCAAACACAGCAAACCATTCATTAAATCTCGGAGCCTCTGGGGAGTTGGAGTTCCACACCATTAACTAACACAGTGGGAATGTCACTCAGTGATTAACAATCACTAAATAATTATAATGTTGCAAGCACTATTGCAGAGGTAAGTTCAAACGGTACCAAGCCAACTCTTTCCAATAAAATTAACAGCAAAAATATTTAAAGGTTTTTTTTTCTGCCTTAAGAAATTCGTTCAATGATTTCATATATAATGAAACTCCATGAGCTTGTTCAGCAAGTTATCTTTCTCATGCCAATCTGTCAATTTATAACTTTAAGATTTATAATTTTCACACCGGGGGTCTCAAAGCATTTTCCAGTATTTACTGCAAAGTGTAGTGACTGTGTGTTGTGCAGGCAGCTGGATTGCACACAGCAATGTCCCTCAAACAGCTGTGAAGTGAGTGACTGATTTAAATGGGGGATTGTCAGCCAGGACACCTGGAGATAGAATCTCCTTTCTCTTTTCCAATAGTGCCGTGAAATCTTTAATGCCCACCAGAGCAGGGCACAGATGGGATCTCATCTTAACATCTCATCTGAAAGACGGCGTCTCTGACAATGCGCTGCCCCCTCTGCCCCCCACCCCAACCCCATCCCACCCGTGCACAAATCATCTGCTACGTCCACCCACAAAATACCCTCACACCACTTTACAGTATATCCTGTGAGACATCTCACTTAGAGACATCTCGACGACGTGATAAGGCGTTATATCAAATGCCAGGGTTATTATTATTACTGTTATTATAAATTGTATTTATCAAATGTGCCTACATACAAACAGCAGCTTGCAGTGCGTGTGTTAATCTCCAGCACCAGCTACCACAAGATGGCTTTACTGTATTTACCTGGGGATTTGCCGGGATTAGGAACATTGACAGTAACGTTTAGTTAATAGTGAAACCCAAGTGGCTCTGGGAACCCATGTAAGTGATTGCTCACTGCTGAACAAGGGAGAATGTCTGACTGACAAGTGGGAGATTTGGCTCCTGGAATTGCCGCACATGCTAAAACCTGTTGAACATGTTACCGACAGTAACCTTCACCATGTTAACCCACTCACGCCTGTTCCCAGTGCAAACGTGCAATCACCTGCTGCACTCCTCTGCCTGTCCCCCTCGCTCAGTGAAGCCCCCCCCTCACCCTCCCTCTGCACCAGCATCAGGGGCCGTGCCTTCAGCCACTATCCCCTAACTTCTGAACCTCCCTGGCCCAATCTGATAACGCTGCGCACCTCCCTCACCCCCTCTTCATCTCTCGTTATACCTCACCTGAAGACCTTCTGCTTTGATCGCACTTATTGTCACCCCCTTGCTCGAGTTCCGCCCCAGCCCCTGGGCAGCGCTGCGTTATCCTGTGTGACGGGCGTTGTGTAAACGCAAGCTGTTGTTGTTGAATAAACAACATGGGCCCAAAGTTCCACCTGATCTCAACTTTTAAGACAACGTTGTCTTCAAATTTAAATCATATAGAAATGTGGAAAATCTCTTTAATCCCGTGAGTCAGGCTGGCGCAGTCAACAGCACTCTCATCTCGGCGTCAAAGGTTGTGGTTTCAAGCTTCACACGAGGGACTCTGAACTCGCGGATAGACTAATTATGTGCAGCATTATCAGATGAGATGTTAAACCGAACTCCCTGTCTGGGCCTGTTCAGGAGGATGTTAAAGATCCCTCAGCACTATTGGAAAAGAGAAGAGAGTTTCTCTCTCCCGGTGCCTGGCCAACAAATCCCTGCAGGTTAAATCACTCATTCATTTATAATAATAAACCTTGCGATTGGTATAGCTCCTTATCACGTCATCAAGACGTCTCAAAGCGCTTCACAGGCTATACAACAACAACATTACATGTGTAAAGTGCCTTTCACGTTGGGAGGACGTCCCAAGGCACTGGACAGACAGAGTTTTGGACCCGAACTTGGGGTCAGGGAGTGTGGAGGGTAGGGGGTGGGGAAGCGGGGAGATCGAAAGCACGGTCCAAGAGGAGGATCTTGAGATGAGTCTTGAAGTTGGCGAGGGAGGGGGCGAGGCGGAGGGACTGCGGGATGGAGTTCCAGAGGGTGGGGGCAGAGTGGTAGAAGGTCGGTCCGCCAATATATTGTAAATATACTCTAAAGTGGATTGGCTGTGTATTTTGTGGCTGAGACACGGCAGTTAATTGCACACAGCAGTGTCTCACAAACATCCATGAAGTGAATGACCAATTTTATTTGGGAGATTGTTGACCAGGCATACGCGACCTCAGTTTAACGTTTCATCTGCAATGTACTTTGAAGTGATTGTGACTACTTTTGTTGTGGGCCAACACTTGATGGCTGTTCTCAGGACTTTCACCCTGTGAAGTGAAATCCTGTGAAGCAATTTAAGATGTCCTTCCCGTGTGAATGGCGCTGTGACCAAAAGCGAGGACTATTTAATTTTAATTAAATATTAATACATTACTTTAATATATTTTATACTATTTTAATATCTATTTTAATCAGAAGCAGGCTTCTTTGCGAGAAACTGTGGATAAGATAAACGGATTCCAAATTAGGCCCTGGATTGAAACATTTTCTTAAATTTGAACAAGCAACAATTTTGTTGGATAAAAACCCATCGAATTTGGGGTCTTTCGAGACTGTGAATGACAGAAACAGAGAGACTAACAGAGCAAATAACAGAGAGAGTAACAGAGGGAGTAGCAGAGAGATACTGGAAGCTGAGAGGGAAACATTTCACAGGCTCCACACTGTAGTCTATTCTTGAAGCCGCCCCCCCCCACTCCAGCACAATTTAATATTGTGTCCCATCACCCCGCCCCCACCCGGATTTTCTGAATCAAATTCAAAACATTTTCATGGTGTAACTAATTCAATGCTTATCAAAATCACTCTTCAGGGAGGTTGCAAACTAACATTAGATACTTATAATTAGGGCAGAATTTGAGAAACTGTCTGCTGACATTGGGTTTCCTGAGAATCTGCAATACAATCCGTAGAGTATAATAAAGAATAATAATGAGCCTTGCGTTTGATAATAATAATCCTTGCATTTGATACAGCGCCTTATCACGTTTTTGAGATGTCTCAAAGCGCTTCACAGGACATAGAGTGGATTGACTGTACTTTGGGGATGAAACACGGCAGCCAATTGCGCACAGCAGTGTCCCACAAACGGTCGTGGATTGAGTGATCAAGTTTTTTTTTTAAGGGATTATTATCCCCGGAAAGCGATCCACCAATCGACTAAACATCACCTTTCAAATCAGGAGGGCGTCTCAAAGAGCTACACAGTAAAGTGTGTATTTTGTAGGTGAATGCGGCAGCCAATTCGCACACAGCAAAGTGTCGCAAACAGCCACGAAGGGAATGACTGGTTTTATCTGGGTGGGAATTGTCTGCCAGGACAGCGGGAGAGAGAAAATTTCCTTCTCTTCTCCAGTAACGACACAGGGATCTCTGATGTCCATCTGAACAAGCACAGATGGAGTGCTTGGTTTAACTGCTCACCTGAAGGATGGCATCTCCAACAATGCGGAGGTCTCTACCCGCCCCACCACCCCCTTTCTCCAGCATTGAATCGCACCCTTAACCTGGACTGTGAGCTCAAAGTCCCAGGACATGATGCTTGAACCCACAGCTGCCGGCTCGGAGGCGCGAGTGCTGCTGACTGGGCGCTTGAGATCCACTCCACGTGCTACACAGAGGTAATTTGTTCTTGTAGTTGTTGCATTGTTACGCTGACACTCCATAAAGCTCACTAATGAACTGTTTAATCTTCGCTGCACGACAGCCTGTTACGCGCCCCGCCCGGGGTCGCACAGTCTGGGTGGCAGTTAGATTTCAAATGTGTTCTCAAACGTTTGATTCCAACTCAGGTAAGTCACTCAGATCCCCAGCCCACCCCGCAGCCCCCCAGCCCCCTCCCCCACAGACCCCAGAGAGATGATTTTCCACCCTCAGCCCTCAGCCCCCAGCTCCCCAGCCCTCAAACGCCCGCCCAGTCCCCTGCTCCCCGACCCCGCCAACCCCCAACACCCAGCCCCCAGCCCCCCATCCTCCCAGCACTCAACACCCTCAGCTCCCCAACCCCCGAGATCCCAATCCTCCATCACCCCAACCCTATAAGCTCCTCAAACACCAGTTCCCCAGCCCCCAGCCCACCCCACAGCCCCCAGTCCTCCCCACAGCCCCCCAGCCCACCCCACAGCACCCCAGCCCACCCCACAGCACCCCAGAGAGACTACACCCCAAACCCCCAGCCCCCAGCTCAATGCACCACAGCTCCCTGGCCATCAATCACCCGCAGCTTCCCAAACCCCCCAACCTACCAGCACCCAACCCCCCAGCTCCCCAAACCCTGAACCCCCAAATCTCCAGCACCCCAACCCACCAGCTCCCCAACCCCAGTTCCCCAGCCCCCCAAAACCCCAGCTCCCCAACCCAACCCCCCCAGCTTCCCAATACCCAACACCAACCCCTCAGCTCCCCAACACCCAACCCCTCAGCTTCCCAACTCCCCCAGCCTCCCAAACATTCAGCTCCCCAACCTCCCAGCTCCCCAACACCCAACACCAACTCCCCCAGCTCCCCAACACCCAACACCAACCCCCCCAGCTCCCCAACACAAAGCTACCCAACTCCCCCAGCCTCCCAAACTCCCAGCTCCCCAACATCCCAACAAGAACAAAAACTTGGATTTATATAGCTCCCTCCACGCCGGATGGCGTCTCAGAACACTTCACATGAATGGATCCTGGGCCTGAGCCAGGGGGAGGGGAAGAAAGGTGACCAAAGGCGCAGTCGAAAAGAAAGGTCTTCAGCAGAGACCTGAAAATAGGAAGATAGGGGGCGAGACGAAGGGAGAGAGGAAGGGAGTTCCAGAGCCTCGGGGCATAGTGGCTGAAGGCACGGCCGCCGAGGGTGGAGTGGAGGACTCTGGGGACAAGGAGCAGGCCAGACCTGGTGAAACGAAGGCAACGGGCACTGTTGTGAGGAGGGAGGTTAGAGAGGTCGGGGGGTGCAGAGGAGTGGAGGGATTTGAAGCAAGGGTGAGGATCTTGAAGTCGATCCTCGCTGGGACAAGGCCGTCAGTGCAGTCTGGCAAGGACTGGGGTGATCGGGGAGCGGAGTTTGGTGCGGGTGAAAATGCGGGCGGCAGAGTTTTGTATGACCTGAATTTAGATATAGATCAGAAAGCAGAGGGGGCCAAGGATGGATCCTTGGGGTGCCCTGCAGGTAACCGGGAGAGAACGGGAAGAGAAGCTGTTTGTGCGGATGTACAGCTGGCGGTGCTGATTCTGCTCCCCAGAGTCCTCCACTCCACCCTCGGCGGCCGTGCCTTCAGCCACTATGGCCCGAGGCTCTGGAACTCCCTTCCTCTCCCCCTTTGCCTCGTCTCCTGTCTTCCGCCCAGCCTTGAACCACCCCCAGTCCCGCAACCTACAAGCTCCCCAAAATCCCAGCTCCACAACCCCCCAGCCACCAATCCCCTACCATCCCAACACCCCAGCTCATCAGACACCAAGTCCCCAGCTCCCCAACACCCAACCACCAACCCCCCAGCTCCCCCAGCCTCCCAAACCCCCAGCTCCCCAACCCCCCAGCTCCCCAACCCCCCCAACCCCCCAGCTCCCAACCCCCAGCTCCCCAACCCCCCCAACCCCCCAGCTCCCCAAACCCCCAGCTCCCCCAGCCTCCCAACCCCCAGCTCCCCAACCCCCCAGCTCCCCCAGCCTCCCAACCCCCCAGCTCCCCAACCCCCCAGCTCCCCAACCCCCGCGAGTCCCCCAACCTCTAAGCTTCCCAAACCCCCAACAGCCCAGTTCCCAATACCCTAGCACCCCAAACCCCTACTTCCCCAGCACCCAACCCCCAGCTCCACAACCCCAGCCCCCAACCCCCAGCTTTCAAACCCCCAGCACCCAAACCCCGACCCTCCAGCTCCCCAACCCCCAGCTCCCAAATCCCCCACTTCCAAAGCCCCCAGCTCCCCAAGCCTCCAACCACCTAGTTCCCAATCCCCTAGCACCCCAAACCCCTACCTCCCAAGCTCCCCAACCCCCCAGCTCCCCAACCCCCAGCTCCCCAACCCCCCAGCTCCCCAACGCCCCAGCTCCCCAAACCGTAGCCCCAGCTCCCCAAACCGTAGCCCCAGCTCCCCAAACCGTAGCCCCAGCTCCCCAATGAGCCCAGCCCTCCAAGTCCACAGCCCAGCCCCCAACACAGCCCCCCAGCCCAGCCACCCAGCAACCCAACGCCCAGCCCCCTATGCAGCCCAGCCCAACTCCTAAGCACTCTGCACCCCCCCAGCTAGCCCAGCCTGCTCACCCCGCAGGCACCCCAACTCCCAAACCCCCACAACCAGCCCAGCCCATCAGCCAGCCACCTAGCCCAGCCCAGGCCCTGGCCCCCGCCCCGCAGCCCCCCCCTCCCACAACCCATCAGCGAGAATTCAGCCAGCTCCCCAGCCCACTCAGCCCCCAGCCCGCCCAGATCCCCAGCCCACAACCTAGGCCCCCAACCAGCCCAGCCCACTCAGCCCCCCAGCCAGCCCAGCCCCCTGCCCCTCCCCGACCCCACCAGCTCCCGAAACCCCTAGCTCCCCAAACCCCAGCTTCCCAATCCCCCAGGCCCCCAAACCCCCCAACCCTCAGCTCCCCAAACCCTAAACCCCCAGCTCCCCAACCTCAAAGCTCCCCAAACAACAGCCCCACAGCTCCCCAACACCCAACCACTCAGACCCCTAAGCCCACCAGCTCCCCAAACCCCCAGATCCCAAACCCCCAGCTCCCTAGACCCCCAACCCCCAGACCCAATCCCAGCCCCCCCAGCTAGCCCAGCCCCCCAGCCCCCAGCGCAGCCTTCCAGCCCCAATCCCAACCTCCAGGTACCCTAGCCCCCCGAGCATCCTAGACACCCCAGCCCAGCTAGCCCATCCGGCCCAGCACCCAGCCTGCTCAGTCCCCCAGCCAGCACAGCCCTCCAGCTAGCCCAGCTGCCATCCCAGCACCCCCCAGCCCAACCCACAGACAGCCCAGCCCATCAGCCAGGCCCCCAGCCCAACCAATCCCCTAGCCAGCTCCCTGGCACCCGCCCCATAGCCCCCCTTCCCCCAGTCCATCAGCGAGAGTTCAGCCAGCCAACCCCCCAGCCAGCCGAACCCCCACAGCTCTCCACCCCCCTGAACCTTACAGCACAGAAGGAGGCCATTCGGCCCATCGTGCCTGTGCTGGCTCTTTGGAAGACCTACCAACTCATCCAACAATACCCCAGCTGTCGTGTGATGTGCTGTGCGGCTGTAAAAGGCTTATATAAATGTAAATTGTCTTGTGCTGTGAATTTGTAGGTAAACATAGCAGCCAGTTAGCACAAAGCAATGTCCTGAGCATGAAGTGATTGATGTTACCTGTTAAGAGAGAAGCAGTTAATTATTTGGGGAGGACAAGTTTGCAGGGCTATGGGTAGAGAGCAGGATTGAATTGGATAGCTCTTTCCAAAGAACCAGCACAGACACAATGGGACAAATGGCCTCCTTCTGTGCTAACTTCTATTATTTCACGCTTATGGTTGGCTAATGTTTGGGCGGTGGAGGAGGTTGTTGGTCAGGAGACTGAGAGAGAAACTCTCCTCTCATTTCCAAAAGAGCTGCAGGATCAATGATACCCGCCCGAACAGGGCTCAGATGAAGCTTGATCTAATGTCTCATCTGAAGGATGGAGTTTTTGATAATACGGCGTCAATCTGGACTGTGAGTCTGAAGTCTTTATCTGTATCCTCACTTTTAAAGCCTTCCACAGTCTTGCTCTTCCCTACCTATGTAACCTCCTAAAACCCTACCAATCTGCCTGCTCCCTCCACTCGGCGGGCACCAGTCTGCTCCACATCCCCTGCCCTGCCCACTCCACCATCAGTGGTCAGGCCTTTATCCTTTCTGCTCACCATCCTCTTGAACCCCATCCTGGAGCCCCTAAACCTTGCCCCCTCCCTCCCTTGCCTCCTTCAAGGCCCATCTCAAGACCTTTCCCTTCAACCGCCCCTCGCCCTCCAGCCCTCTTGACCTCAGCCCCAGCTTGGGTGCAAACGCTTGACCGTCCAGTGCCTTGGGCCGTCTTCCCAATGTGAAAGGCACTGTATAAATGCAATTTGTTGTTATTGTTGTTATTGAGATGGGAGCTCAAACCTACAGTGTGATGTAGAGGGAGAAGAATGAGCCAGACTGTGCATATCTCTCCACATGGGAGAAGGTGAAAATTGGATGACGGCATTCTTTGTTTCCACTTGGTGTTCTCTGACTTGTTAATCTCTTCCACCATTGATGGGATTCTGTTCCGTGCGCCTGGCTCAGACACGCTGACTGCACTTCTTGCTTCTGGATCTGAAGGTTGTGAGATCAAATCTGACGTCAGGACTTAAGTTCCAGGTCAGTCCTGGGGGAGCACACTTTAAACAAGCTTCACTGTCAGCCTGGCTCAGTTGGTAGCGCTCTCACCTCTGAGTCAGAAGGTTGTGGGTTCAAGCCCCTCATTGGAATTCACTGTCGCTCCAGTCCAGTGTTGGGGGACCTGCATTGTCGAAGCTGCCATCCTTTGGATAAGGTGAAATTGATCCCTCGTTCCATGGCTGTTTGTGGGTCATCGCTGCACTCAAATCGGTTACAGTGTTTGCTCACAAATACGCAGTCACTACACTTTACAGAGTACTCTGAGCTGCTTTTGAATGATAAAAAGGGAAGCAATTTATTATTTTGGGTGAGTGTCCATTGAAGGAGTTGCCCTGTGGATTGTCTGACTAATGAATTTGTCAAGCTAGCCTCCTTGGCGGGGAAGTAAGCAGGGTCTCCTTGGAACTGAACTGGCTCCAAGTGACATCCTTGGCAATGGAGTGTCGGAATTGAGCCAGGCCTCGGTGGCGGTATCTAGTCCCACAGTCTACAGTATTCCAGGTCACTGCTGATAACAACGCAACCCAGCCTGGCTCATTGGCAGGACCTGGAAGGGCTGACCAGTCACTGGGGGCAGGGAATCATCCCCACTCAGGTCCTGTTAACCTTGTAAGCTAACGCCCTAATGGCTAGGGTTGGTCCTAGCCGGAAAAGCAGCAGGAAAGCTCGCCAGACAATGATATCAATGGCAAGCGCTATGGTTTTCATTAGTTAGACTCCAGCAGTTACTCCAACACATACTCTGGGGTCCCCAAGCCTTGACTCTTGCCAACCTGCGCCTAATACTTTCCGAAATTAAGTAAACAGGATATGTCCCTCCAGGGAGAGAGCGCATTCCATTCCACCAATCTATCTCTGGAATTTCCATGTGTAGGTGGGATGCATGGAAATCTCAGCTTGGTTTGGATAAGCATGTTGATGGGTTTCCGCACATGTCAGACACCCGGCTGACCAAAAAAAAAGTCAAGCCACATGCTGGCCTATAAAACACACAGTCACTGCACTTTACAGTAATAGCCTGTGAACTGCTTTGAGACATTCTCCTGACGTGAAAGTTGTGGTGTCAAATGCAAGGGTGGGTATTTTATAATAATAATCCTTACATTTGATATAGCTCCTTATCACATTGTTGAGGCATCCCAAAGCGCTTCACAGAATATACTGTAAAGTGAATTGTGTATTTTGTGGGCGAAACACGGCAGCCAATTGTGCACAGCAGTGTCCCACAAACAGTCATGGATTGAGTGACTAAATTAATTAATTTAATTAAAATTGTTCGTTCCTTCCTTCCTTACTTATTGAAGGGATTATTACCCTCAGAAAGCAATCCACCAATTATTAGCAACCGGGTTTCTACTTACTGCTAGGTAAGCAGAGGTGTGTGGAGTAAGGAAACCTGCCTAATGTTTCGCTCTGCTCGGAAAACAATCTCGAGTCTTCTCAATTGCAAGGTGAGTGCTCTAACCATTACGCTACAGGACTCCTAAATTTTTTACACGAGACAAATAATTGGCACAACCCAATGTCCTAATTACTAACCTGTAATAAAGTGTGGCACAACTAACGCTGAGTTGAATTGCGACATTATGTAAGGTTACTGAGCACGGGACACCCCAATGCTGGTCGGATTATATAACATCAGAATTTGTATTACAGTTCAGTGATTTGCCAGCACACAGCCACAAACGTCCCCAAACACCACAGGAACCCCAAAGATAAATGACAGCCTTGCAATCGGAGTTTGTTCTCGACAAAACGTTAAACCAAGATTCCATCTGTGCCTTTTAGAATCATAGAATTATACAGCCCAGAAGGAGGCCATTCGGCCTGTCATGTCTATGCCAGCTCTTTGAAAAGAGCTATGCAAATCAATCCCACTCCCCCGCTCTCTCCCCATAGCCCTGCAAACTTGTCCTCCCCAAATAATTATCTACTTCTCTCTTAAAAGTTGTTATCAAATCGCCTTCCACCGGCCTTTCAGGCAACGCATTCCAGATCCCAACAACTTGCTGCATGACAAAATTTCTCCTTACCGCCCCTCGGTTTCTTTTAACAACTATTTTAAATCGGTGCCTTTGGGTTACCGACCCACCCGCCAGTGGGAATAGTTTCACCCTATCGATTTCCCTCATAATTTTGAAAACTTAGGAAAATTTCCTCTTAACCTTCTCTGTCCCAAGGAGAATAATCCCAGCGTCTCTCGCCTCTCTTGATAACTGAAGTCCCTCATTCCTGGTACCATACTGGTAAATCTCCTTTGCACCCTCTCCAATGCCTTGACATCCTTCCTAAAGTCTGGTGCCCAGAACTGAACACAGTCTCTCGCTGAGGCCTAACCAGTGTTTTATAAAGGTTCATCATAACTTCCTGACTTTTGTATTCAATGCCACTTTATAAACCCCAGTATCCCGTATGCTTTTTTAACAGCTTTGTCTACCCGTCCTGACACCTTCAAAGATTTACTGATATATATCCTCAGGTCTCTCTGTTCCTTCACCCCCTTTAAGATTGTACCATCAGCTTATATTGCCTCTCCTCATTCTTCCTCACTTCATATTTCTCCACATTAAATTTCATCTGCCACGTGTCTGCCCATTTTACCAGTCTGTCTATGCAGTCTGTTTGCAGTCTGCTACTATCCTCCTCCCTGTTTACGACTTTTCCAGCTTCGTATCATCTGTAAACTTGGAAATTGTACTCCCTATACCCAAGTCCAAGTCATTTACATAGATCCAAAACAGCAGTGGCCCCAATACCGACCCCTCGGGGACACCACTGCTCAGTTCCCTCCAGTCAGAAAAACAACCGTTCACCACCACTCTCTGCTCTCTGTCTCCCACCCAGTTCTGTATCCGTTGCCACTGTCCCTTTAATACCGTGGGCTTCTATTTTGCTTACATGTCTCTTATGTGGCACTTTATCAAATGCCTTTGAAAATCCATATAAACTGCATCAGCTGCACTACCTTCATCCACCCTCTCCATTACTTCATCAAAAAACTCTTATCAGGTTTGTTAGACATGATTTGCCTTTAACAAACCCATGTTGGCTGTCCTTTATTAACCCATATTTTTCTAAGTGAAAATTAATTTTGTCCCGGATTATAGTCACTAGACGTTTCCCCACTACTGACGTTAGTCAGGCGCCGACACCATCAGCATCCACCTCTCAAAGCCAGTCAGGAACCTGGGCGTTTTGTTCGACCCTGAGCTGTCCTTTCTCCCTCACATCCGCACCACAACTGGCACCGCCTTCCATCACCTCCGGAACATCGCCAGACTACGGCACTACCTCACCCCTCACGCTGCTGAAACCCTGGTCCACGCCTTTGTCACCTCAAGGCTGGACTATGGGAACTCTCCCCTCGCCGGCCTTCCCGCCACCTCCCTCCACACTGCAGGTCATTCAGAACTCTGCAGCTTGTGTACTGTCCCGCACCAGACACCGCGACCACATCACTCCCACCCTCGCTCGCCTCCACTGGCTTCCCATCCCCCAGAGGATTGATTTCAAGATCCTCATCCTCACCTACAAGGCCATTCACGGCCTCGCTCCCTTCTACCTCTCTGACCTACTATCCCCCTACTTACCTGCCCGTACCCTCCGTTCCTCTGGCTCCGGTCTGCTCCACGTCCCCCGCCCCAACCGCCCTACCATCGGTGGTCGGGCCTTCAGCCTCTCAGCCCCGAGGCTCTGGAACTCCATTCCCAGTACCTTCGCCGCTTCCTCCCTTTCCTCCTTCAAGGCCGGTCTCAAGACCTTTCTCTTTGACCGTGCCTTCAGCTCCCCTCTCGACTCTCTTCCCCCTCCTCGCTCCCTCCCTTCCCTCCCCTCACCCTGACCATTTCCCCCCTCCTCGCTCCCTCCCTCCCCTCCCCTCACCCTGACCATTTCCCCCACTGCTCGGGTCATGACCCAACTGTGCAGCGCCTTGGGACGTCCTCCTGATGTGAAAGGCGCTTTATAAATGGAATCTTGTTGTTGTTGTTGTTAGGCTGACTGGCCTGGAGTTCCCGGGTTTATCCTCCTGCCCCTGTTTGTACAGGGGAGTAACATTTGCAACCCTCCAGTCCCCTGGCATCACCCCGGTGTCCAAGAAGGATTGAAAGATCGTGGCCAGAGCCTCCGTTATTTCCACTCTTACTTCCCTCAGTAACCTAGGATGCATCCGGTCCAGATCAGGTGACCTATCTACCTTGAGCATCAACAACCATTTTAGTACCTCCTCTCTGTTTATTCTTATCTTATCCAATTTCTCTCCCCTCTCCTCCGATACTGTGGCATTGGCTCTATCTTCTTTTGTGAAGACAGATGCAAAGTACTCAGTCAGTATGTCTGCCTCCACAAGAAGATTTCCCCTTTGGTCCCTAATTGGACCCACCCTACCTTTGACTAACCTTTTATTCTTCAGTCACTTCATGGCTGTTCAAGGGACACTGCTGTGCATAAATTGGCTGCGGCGTTTGTCCACAAAATACGCAGTTACTACATTTCACAGTGAAATCCTGTGAAGCGTTTTGGGAAGTCTCAATGGTGGCAAGTTGTTGGTGGTGGTGACGTGTTGTGGCACTGTATCAGAAGCGACGATGGTTACTATGATAGTTGGATGATGGCCAAACTGGCCTTTGATTGCTTGGCTCTGCTCTGTGCTGTGACAGTCGTAATAATGCTGTACCTTCCATCAGCTGCTTGTGGACGGCTGAGCGGAGGTAGCGGACGGCAACATTTAAAGGCACTTTCCGTATGAAAGCCACTCGGTGCCATCTAGTGGTGCGGCACCTGCACAACGCTCACAACAACAACAACAAGATTCCATTTATCGAGCGCCTTTCACGTCGGGAGGACGTCCCCGGGCGCTCCTGCGTTTGGTAAGTTTAAAGTAAGTTTGTGCCCAACTAGAAATCCTATTTCAATCAGAAACCGATTGGAGATCAGAGCGTCAGACACCACGGAGGGGGAGGGGGAGGGGCTGTAGTGATGGGGGATTCTGTGCCCACTGGGCCTCTGACGGGGATCGCTCGGATGGATCTATTGCCGAGAGCATCGATTTCAAGATCTTCCCACTTCAAATCTCTTCGTGTTCGGGCACCTCCCAACCGCTCCAACCTGCTTGGCCGCCCCCCCCCCCCCCCTCCGCCCCCAACCCCCAACCCGTTGCCTCTGACTGACAGGCTCTGTCATGTCCCTCGTGTCCTCCGCTCCACCATCGGCGACTGCACTTTCAGGCCCTGGAACGCTCCCCCTCTCCGCCTCTCCCCCTCCCTCCGCCGTGACCCTTCCTTCCCCGTCTTCAGGTTCGCATCGGAAGACCTTCCCCTTCGACTGTGCCTACGGTCACCGGCCCCACTGTCGAGCCTCTGGGACACTGCACTGCGGGAGGAGCGCTGTGTAACTGCACTGCTGTTGTTATTGTTCTTTATTGTAATCTTGTTGTTGTTGTTGTTTATTATTTCACCACAGGGGGCGCTGTGACTGCAGTGACCGCCTGGGGCCACAGGGGGCGCTGTGACTGCAGTGACCGCCTGGGGCCACAGGGGGCGCCGTGACTGCAGTGACCGCCTGGGGCCACAGGGGGCGCTGTGACTGCAGTGACGTCCTGGGGCCACAGAGAGCACTGTGAGCGAAGTGACCGCCTGGGGCCACAGGGGGCGCTGTGGTCTCGGAGTGACGTGCATAGCCGGGCGCCGGAAGTGACGTCCTCGGACGGCGCCGGGGGCTGTGCGAGCGGAGGGAAAGAGTAAGATGGCGGCGCTGCCGGGACTCGCCACCTCGGCCTCGTACAGCGGCGGCGGCGCCGCGGACACCCAGGGACCCCAACTCCTGCCCCCGGACAGGGGCAGAGAGGAGGCCACAGGTGAGGGCGAGGCCGGGGTCGGGGCGGCGGGGGGTCGCTGTCAGCGGGGACGGGGATTGGCCTCAGCCGGAGCCTGAACCTGCAGCTGCCATCATTCCCTCCTCCTCCTCCCCCTCCAGTAAGAGAGGCTCTGAAGCGCCACCGAGGAGATAGATTCACATCGGTCTCATCGCCTCCGCGCTCCCAGACGGCCTCACACTTACACAGAGCCCCTCACGGCGCAGGGTCTCCGAGCGCTTCCGCAGTGGCGGAGCCTGACTCCGAGCTGGGGGTTGGGGGCAGGTGACCGTCAGCACAACCGAAGGGGAAGGTCTTCAGGTGTGAAGGTCTGAGAATGGGGAAGGAAGGGCCGAGGTGGTGGGGTCGGGGGAGAGAGCCCATAGTTGCGGGACGGAGTGGTTGGAAGCGTAGCCGCCGATGCTGGAGCAGAGGGACGAGGGACGTGCAGGAGACCAGGACCAATTGCTGCTGTGGGATCCGCATCCATTGCGCTCTGTCTCCTGCTCTAAAAGCGCTTTGAGGCGCTTTGCAGGAAAGACTATTTAAGCGCAGTATTGTTGTCTCGGAATTGTGCCGTCAAGTGGTAGCACCGATTGCTTCTTTATTGCAAACTAAGAATCCTGGATGTCATCAACCCTTTTATAGGCAAGGGATAGGGTTCCAAACTAATGTCGGTAGATTTTCAATTTAATCGTCCTTTGGTCTTGAAGGACCCTGAAAAGGTCATGTTGCATTACCCAAGCTGTTGGTGGACTGGTTAATGTTACCTCACCATCTGGGCTGCAACTGCTCTCTGGAGTCCCCCGAGGTTGGTACACGCTGTAGTTGCCAACATCAGTTGTGTTGCAAACAATATTCCATTTCAGCATTGAGTATTGACCTCCAGGCAGCAGTTGATGCTTTGTGGTATTCAAATATTCCATACAACACTGAGAGCTTTGTGTACAGCCCTAGTATCCACTTCCGGTGTCCATTTACACATCAGTCCTGAGATCGTGGGACAGGCAGAGCTGAGGTTGCAGATGAAGGAAATAATGAGAAGCATCGGGAACTGAGATGGCAGTGAGCATTTCTATTGTAATTAGATTGTGAGTGGTATGTCAGAGAGAGGATTTGATAATGATCCTTACGTTTGATTGGAATTTTTCATGCTGTGAGGATACCTAATAGCACTTCACAGGATTTGCTGTGAAGTGTAGTGACTTTGTGTTCTGCAGGTGACAATATTCAACAGAGTATTTGCTGTCATATGAAAAGGCATTCCACATTGCTGCAGTATGAATTGTACAACACAATTTGAAATAGAAATTCTTCCACAGCTTGGAATATTAGCTACTTCATCTTAAAAGAAATCTGTATGATTTGAAAATAACTGATCGAGTTTATTTCAGTGGAAACCTGGATTGGGGTTCAGGTGATGGTGATAAACCATTTGACATGTTTTCACGTTATTCCTTGTTACTGTAAACCACATGTGGGCCGTACTGTCCTACATCATAATCTATGGAAGGACCAGAAGGATGAAAGGCTAAGTAAAGTTGCAAATGTTAAAATCTTGTTTAGGCCTTTTAGCCACAGAAATGTGTGTATGTGTAGCAAAGATTAACATTTGTAAGAAAGGAAATTGAGGTATCAAAACATTATGAACAGAAATATTGACAGATGTATTGGACGAGTCCGCAAAATCAATTTCAAGGAAAAAATATATTATAATAATAATAATCCTTGCATTTGATATAGCGCTTTTCACGTCGGGAGGACGTCTCAAAGCGCTTCACAGAATATACTGTAAAGTGAATTGACTGTATATTTGTGGGCAAACGCGGCAGCCAATTGCACACAGCAATGTCCCACAAACAGTCGTAAATTGAAAATGACCAATTTATTATTGTTTTGGTTTTGGAGGGATTATTATTAGGCTCTGTGTGGAGTAAGGAAACTTGCCCAAGGTTTCGCCCTCTGCCTGGAATTGAACTCAGGTCTCTCGCTTGCAAAGCGAGTGCTCTAACCACTGAGCTACAGGACTCCGATAATGTATTACAATAATGTATTTATATACTAGTTAGGTCTACTCGTTGCGGCTACGCTCGCACCCAAAGGTTCCAGTGTAGATTTCAGTACTATTTGTTAAATTATATTATTATATGTTATTATATTATTACTTTACATTACTATTCTTATACTTTATATAGTCCTGTAGCTCAATGGTTAGAGCACTCGCCTCACAAGCGAGAGACCTGGGTTCTATTCCCAGCAGGGCGAAATGTTGGGCAAGTTTCCTTACTCCACAAACCTCTGTTTACCTGGCAGCAAGTAGAAACCCAGTTGTTAGTCGATTGGCGAATTGCTTTTCCGGGGATAACAATCACTCAAAAAATAATAATAATAATAATTTGGTCACTCAACCCACGATTGTTTGTGGGACACTACTGTCCGCAGTTGGCTGCCCCGTTTTGCCCCCAAATATAGTCAATTCACTTTACAGGTATATTCTGTGAAGCGCTTTGAGACGTCGAGAAGACGTGAAAAGCGCTATATCAAATGCAAGGATTATTATAATTATTATATAACGATAGGAGATTCCCCCCAAAAACAATTACCATGTTTTTCTCTTTTGCTATTTTGTTGCAGGATATATTTCTAGAACAGTGTGTGATTTCCTCTGTCGCTAATTTGTTGGAGGGCATACCTCATATTTGGGGGCTTACAACAACAACAACAACAAGATTCCATTTATAAAGCGCCTTTCACGTCAGGAGGACGTCCCAAGGCGCTGCACAGTTGGGTCATGACCCGAGCAGGGGGGAAATGGTCAGGGGAGGGGAGGGAGCGAGGAGGGGGGAAATGGTCAGGGTGAGGGGAGGGAAGGGAGGGAGCGAGGAGGGGGAAGAGAGTCGAGAGGGGAGCTGAAGGCTCGGTCAAAGAGAAAGGTTTTGAGACCGGCCTTGAAGGAGGAAAGGGAGGAGGCCTGAGAGGCTGAAGGCCCGACCACCGATGGTAGGGCGGTTGGGGCGGGGGACGTGGAGCAGACCGGAGCCAGAGGAACGGAGGGTACGGGCAGGTAGGTAGGGGGATAGTAGGTTGGAGAGGTAGGAGGGAGCAAGGCCGTGAATGGCCTTGTAGGTGAGGATGAGGATCTTGAAATCAATCCTCTGGGGGATGGGGAGCCAGTGGAGGCGAGCGAGGGTGGGAGTGATGTGGTCCCGAAGCCTGGTGCGGGACAGTACACGAGCTGCAGAGTTCTGAATGACCTGCAGCTTGTGGAGGGAGGTGGCGGGAAGGCCGGCGAGGAGAGAGTTCCCATAGTCCAGCCTTGAGGTGACAAAGGCGTGAACCAGGGTTTCAGCAGCGTGAGGGGTGAGGTAGTGCCGTAGTCTGGCGATGTTCCGGAGGTGATGGAAGGCGGTGCCAGTTGTGGTGCGGATGTGAGGGAGAAAGGACAGCTCAGGGTCGAACAAAACGCCGAGGTTCCTGACTGGCTTTGAGAGGTGGAGAGTGCAGCCTTGGATGCTGATGGTGTCAGCGCCTGAGGTGCGGAGGCGCTGACGTGAGCCAATCAGGAGGGCCTCGGTTTTTCGCACGTTGAGCTGAAGAAAGTTGTCTCTCGTCCAGGACTCGATGTCGGACAGGCAGCTGTCAGGACATCGGTGGTCGTGGAGTTGAGAGTAGAGGAGGAAAGGTAGAGTTGGGTGTCATCCGCATACATGTGGAAGTTAACCCATGTCTGCGGATGATGTCACCAAGGGGGAGCATATAGAGGGTGAAGAGGAGGGGACCGAGGACAGAGCCCTGAGGGACACCACATGAGACAGTACGGGGGGTGGAGGAGAAGCCATTCGTCGAGACAAAGTGAAGACGGTGAGAAAGGTACGACCTAAACCATTCAAGGACAGTGCCTTGAAGGTTGAGGTGGGAGGACAAGCGGTGGAGTAGGATAGCGTGGTCGACCGTATCGAATGCTGCCGATAGGTCGAGGAGGACGAGGAGACAGAGGGAGCCCTGGTCACAGATGGTCAGGATATCATTGGTGACCTTGACCAGGGCAGTTTCTGTGCTATGGGCAGCACGGAAACCTGACTGAAGGGGTTCGAAAAGAGAATGGGTGGAAAGGAAAGAGCGCAGTTGGGAGGCGACAACTCTTTCCAAGACCTTGGAGAGAAAGGGGAGGTTGGAGATGGGCCGGTAGCTTGATAGCTGCGACGCATCAAGGGAGGGTTTTTTCAGGGTGGGCGTGATGATGGCAGTTTTTAATGGAATGGGGACAGAGCCAGAGGAGAGGGACAGGTTGATGATGTCAGTGATATGTGGGGCAAGAAAGTGGAGCTGGGAGATAAGGAGTGGAGTGGGGATGGGGTCAAGGGAGCAGGTGGTTGGTTTTAGGGATAGGATGAGTTCAGTGACAGAGGGTGGGGAAACGGGTACGAAGGTGTGTAGGGGAGGATGGGTAGGAGTCGGAGTGTGGGAGGGAAGGGGTGGGTGGTGGGTGGAAGTTGGAGGGGAAGTGACCGCGGAGCGGATTCCCTTGATCTTGGATTCAAGGAAATCCAGCATCTCCTCGCAGTGAAGGTTGGAGGAGATGACCTGCGCGGGGTGGCGGGGGGGACGGAGGAGTCGGGTTGTGGTGGAAAACAGTAGCCTGGGGTTGTTCTTCGCCTCCAGGATTATCCTGGAGTAGAAGGACGACTTGGCCGAGGCTAGAGTGGAGCGGTAAATTTTGAGGAGGTCCAGCCAGATTTGTCGGTGGACCGTTAGGCCAGATTTGACACAGGTGCGTTCAGCAGCCCGCACCTGGCTTTTCAGTGAGCGGAGGTGGGTGGTGTACCAGGGGGAGGAGCGGGAGTAGGAGACAGTGCGGGAAGTGATGGGGGCAAGAGTATCGAGTGTGGAGGAGAGGGTATTGTGGAGGAGGGAGAGAGGAGAAGAGGGGTCGGTGAGGGTTGAAGGCCAGAGGGAGAGGAGTTCAGAGGACTCCAAGGCATCGGTTAGGGATTGTGGGGGTAACTTCTTCCAAGGGCGGTAGAAGATGGTGGTGGGTCTGGTGGAGGTGGGGAGGGGGGTGGAGGTGGTGAAGGAGATGAAGTAGTGGTCAGAGATGGCCTTGTCGGTAATAGTGACATCCGAGACACTGAGGCCCCGGGTGATCACCAAATCGAGTGGGTGGCCGTGACTGTGAGTGGGGGAGTTTATGTGTAAGGAGAGGTTGAGTGAGGAGAGCAGGGAAGAGAAGTCTGTGGAGATGGAGCAGGAGGGGGTGAAGTGTAGGTTAAAGTCGCCCAGGATGATGAGGCGATCGGAGCAGAGGCAAAGAGATGTGAGGAGTGTTGAAATGTCAGAGATGAAGGTGGGAGAGGTTTTAGGGGGCCGGTAGAGGAGGAGGATTTTAAGGGAGAGGAATGAGGGGTGGGAGAGGGTGAGGTGCTCAAAGGAGGGGAAAGAGCCAGAGGAGTAGGGGGATAGGGCAAGTGGTGTCCTTGAGATAAGGGCAACACCACCGCCACGGCGGTTGGGGCGGGGGATGTGGTGGGAGGTGTAGCCGGGTGGCGTGGCCTCCGTGAGGGGGAAGGTGTCGCCTGGGGTGAGCCAGGTTTCTGTCAAGGCCATGATATCAACGTTCTCATCAAGGATGAGATCGTTGATGACCAGGGCCTTGTTGCAGAGGGAGCGGACATTTTGCAGTCCGATGTGGAGGGAGCGGTTGACAGAAGGGTGTGTGGGAGGGGAGGGGGGTCCAGGTTGTGAGGCAGGGGTGGGGGGAATGGGGATGAGGGAGGAGAGGTTGACTCCCCGGGTCTGTGTCCGGGGTGGGTGGCGAGTGTGGTGGGGAATGGGGCAGTCGGTGTGGCTGCTGCTGGACAGCCAACGCCGAGTGCCGCGGTGAGCCCGGCGGAGGATTCCCAGACTGGAACAGAGGGAGGTTGTGGGAGGGTCAAGTGGGGATAGAAGACGAGAGGGACGGAGAGAGAGGAGGAGAGAGCGGGAGAGATGCAGAGGGGGGAGGGTTTGGGGGGAGAGAGGAGGGGGGGGGAGGGAGGGGGTGAGGGGGCTCGGGTCAAAGCGGCAGCCATAGTGCGCACGCGGGGACCGGGAGCGAGCGGTCAGGTGGATGGCATTATCCCGTAGATTGGGGCAGCGAACCCAACAGGACCATAGTGGGCTCTGATGTGAGCCCTGGGGGGGGGGGAGGGGGCGCAGGGTTTTTTTTTTTGTGCGCGGGGGGCGCACGTACCTGAAAACTAATCTATGACGTCGCAGTTCCCCCGCTCCGTCCCCTCCCCTCGCTAGCTGAACTCGCTCCGGCGTCGAGTTTAAGTACCTGGGTCAGTAGGCCCAGGCTCCTCCCCGCGCTGTCCTGCCGCCGCTCCCCGACTGGCTTAATTAGAATCATAGATTTATACAGCACAGAAGGAGGCCATTTTGCCCATTATGTCTGTGTCGGCTCTTTGAAAAGAGCTATCCAATTCAATCCCACTCCCCTGCTCTCCCTATAAACTTGTCTTCTCCTAATTGAAGCATTTTTTAAATATAACTCATCAACGATAGGAGAACCGCGAAAAAAAAATGTCCTTGACACTCGCACGTGCAAGACCTTTCCACTGAGGTATAAATCACATCTCTACGTCAATTATTGAGATCTTGGCTGACACCCACACACGCACACACTTGTTTTATTAATATAGATGCACAGAGTAACCCCAGGAACAGCAGCTGGTCGGTGACATCCAGTATTAGTAGAACAGAGTGTGCCAGGAAACAAATCTTTGCATAAGTCTGCCACAAAGCTAACTGGAATAACGAAGACCTGATCGGCCGAATGGCCTCCTCTTGCGCTGTAAATTTTCCATGATTGTAAATATGTACAGCACAAAGTGGGAGCAGTGGGAGCTTGACTCTGTGTCTTGATGTACTGGATGTGTTCCTACTACAGCGTGTGGGATTACGCCACAGGTTCAGTTGTTCACTGAGAGGAGTGTGAAAACAGTCGGATGGCCTCCCGAAGGAGGGGTATGTGAGAGTCATTCACTTCTTGGCTGTTTGTGGGACGTTCCATTGCTCAGATTGTCCTCCATGTTCACCTGCAAGAAACCCAGTCACTTCTTTAAATCTTCTGAAGCACTTTGCGATGTCTTCCTGATGTGAAAGGCACTAAATTAAATGCAAAGATTATTATTAGTTTCGCCCACAAATATACGGGCAATTCACTTTACCGTCTATTCTGTGAAGCGCTTTGAGAAAGCGCTATATCAAATGCAAGGATTATTATTATTAGGTTTGCGTACTGAAACTGACCTCTGAAGAAGATCAGGATTAGACCATCGCTGATGTGAAGATTTGTTTGCTGGAACATTCTGCGCAACTAATACCACCTGTCACTTATCGGATGCTGGAGTGTTATAGTTGAGTGTTATAGATGTATAGTGTGCTGTGGTAGGAACATGTCCAGAGCATCAATATTTAGCGATTTTAAAAAAAAGTCCGAGGCTTAATTTAGATGCTGCCAATTTTGTGAAATAATAATAATTTTGTCCTTGTATTCTGTGAAGCGATTTGAGACGTCTCGAAGGCGAGATAAGGGGCTAAATCAAATGCAAAGATTATTATATATTAGATCTTGTAATTGTTTTGAAAACAAGTTTACCTGAAAAGTTTTCATTTCCTTTTGCTGTAGTTGGTTTCAGATCTTTTTGTTTGATGTGTGTGAACCCTGAGGGATAACCAGCTCTCAGAATTCCTGCATGATAGAACTGGATGCCTTTACTCCCGGCTGATTGAGCAATTGCACAATGTCAACTCTATTAATTCAGCTTCCTCGCACATTCTGGCTTCTTTGAATGGATTCCACAGATCTTGTAACCCCTATGGTAGATGTTTAACAATCTACATTGTTACTGCCCCGTTTGTCTACAAATACACAGTCACTACATTTTACAGTAATTCTTGTGAACCCCTTTGAGACATCTCGACAAAATAAGGCAAGGTAATATCAAATGCAAGGATTATTATATTTGCGGCTTAAAGAGAATGAAGGAACCAATGGTAGTTTAAATTATTTTTTTTCCCTCCTCTTCCTTTTGCAGAAGCCGAGAAGTTGAGCAAAATGAACTCGTTGCTAGAGAAGTTGCACACAAAATACAGCCAGACAAGACCCTGGACTGAGTCTGCCAAGCTTGTTCGACAAGCCATGGTAAGGTCTTAGATTTCAGGCCTTCTCTGGTATTTCTCTGTCATCTGACTCTTAAGACAGCAGCAACCCAGGTATTGATGCGTGGTGTTGGGTTAGCAACTAAGTACAGACAAAGCTCCATCTGCAATGCATCCATAGGGATGTTTCAAGCTCTTAACATTGGAGGCCGAATAATCTTTCTGTTCCAGACCAGCTCTTGCTGAGGGCGTTGGGCATGTGGCGTTGAATTGTCAGCAGATTTGTTCTGTTATGTTCTTATGTGCTGCAAACGTGAATTTACTAGAACCTGAGTGGAGTCTGCTCAAGCGAATTTGAGTTGGGACTTTTGCCATGTGCTTTGTAAGTCTCTTTTTCTATCTAAAGGTATTTACTGGTGCTCGGGTAAGATTCCAAGGCACCACCTGATCCCTGATCCTTCCTCCAAATGGCCACTGTTCACCTGTGAGTCCACAGAGAATTGGGATTGCTCTCACACCCAGCACCACTGCAGTTATGAGCCAGTACTTCAGGATATTTAGGCTCCAATTCAAAATGACTTGTCATTGTGGTGAGCAAATGGAGGTTTATGTTGGCCAATGTGTCAGTTGTACTGCAGCTTGTTTTCCCGGGTGTGGGACTAATGCCATTTATGTTTTTTTTATCTTTTTAAAGGAAAAACGAGGTATAATGAACACTGGAGGCCATCAGCACCTTATTGCCTGCCTAGAGATCCTGCAGAAAGCTCTGAAAGGTCAGTGAGGATTGGGTGACTGGACTCAACTCAATCCTGTGTGTGTGTGTGTTTGCATACGCTTAGGGAACTGTATGTGTTTCTGTCTGTGGCTCTGTGTGTGCATCCACAGGGGGGTGTATGTGTGCCCACAGAACTGTGGTAATTCATATTCAGTGAGGATTCAGGAAATGTATGCAGTAAAACTCGCATAAGTCTTAACTCTATAAATCATACAATCACCTAAGTCGTACATGCAACCGAGTACCATTTAGTTTCCTATTAAAACTACTTAGATTTCTTTGCACTAGTTGTATTTATCACCTTCTAACTCGTAATGCCACTCCCCTGTCCTTTGGGACGTCCTCCCGAGGTGGAAGGTGTTGTATCAAATGTAAGAATATTATTGATTATTAACAACAATAACTTGGATTTATGTAGTGCCCTCCACGCCGGACGGCTCTCAGAGCGCTTCACAGCAACAGATCCCGGGACCGAGCCAAGGGGAGGGGGAGAAAGGTGACCAAAGGCGCGGTCGAAAAGAAAGGTCTTCAGCAGAGACCTGAAAATAGGAAGGGAGGGAGCGACACAAAGGGAGTGAGGAAGGGAGTTCCAGAGCCTCAGGGCATAGTGGCTGAAGGCACAGCCTTTATTTATTATAATAATAAATATTATTCTTAATATTGTTTAGTATTCTGAAAACTTCAGCCATCTCTTGTAGTCGTGTGGGATCACTTTAATATGTTATTGTCTTTGTACGAATGGAAACAGATGCAGGCTACTCTCAGGTGCTCAGTGTTTGCACTGTGTGTGTGACTGAGTTCAGCACACAAATCCTTGCTCAGTGCTAAATATTTCCTTTTGTTTCCTTCAGTCATGTCTCTTCCCGCGATGACAGATCGCCTGGAGTCGATTGCCAGACAGAACTGGTACGTGATATTTCCCATCCAAGTGACCGAATGGCTCACTGGACTACTCACCTTTTATCTTTCCCCTTTAATGCTGAATCCTAACATCCCTATTATTTGGCTTTCAGTCTCCGTTCCCATTTGAGCCCTTCTGGTACCGAGTGTTACATTTCATCAGACATGTTCTATGTAGAAGTACAGCTGGACCCTGCAGGGCTGGTGTGCGATGTCAAGGTGGCGCACCATGGAGAGAATCCTGTGGTATGTTTTATCTGTCGCTAACCCTATGCTTTCTCCCTCTGTGAGTCCTGTACACGCAACCGTTGCAATATTTAATTAGTGCTTAATATTTTCCTTTTCAGTTGAAATTGCTTAAAAATATTCCAAGTGTCATTATATGCAATTTGCAGGACTTTTCTAAATCATTATTTTATACCATGTTTGTGTTCCTCCAGAGTTGTCAGGAGCTGGTGCAGTATTTGAGGTGAGCATTTTATATAACAGCTTTCGGGTAGTGTCTGGTTTCAGGTCATCAAATTAAGCCACTATCAATGACAATTTAGTGTGCTATGGGGGGTGGGGGTAGGGGAGTGGGGATCGGCGAGAGACCCTCAGAGAGACCTAGAGAAGACTACTTGTCTGATTTGTCTCCCGCTTTGTAGGAAATCCCACAACTTCTGCTCAGGCCATGCTCTCAGCAGAGGTGGGAATTAAACCTAGCATGCAGCTGCTCCGTAACATGCCAAGCATCAGTGTCCTGCCGGGAGGAATTGCTGCTGAGAATTTGAAGCAGTAAAATGCAAAATTCTTTTGAGAATGTTTTGCCTGTGATTTCTCTCACGCTGTCTTGCCTTTAAAGTGGCTCATTCCTCCTAATGAAAGCGTGACTGCTTGACTCTTGCAGAGAGAAGAATTTTGTGGAGTTCTCGAAACACCTGAAAGGTCTTGTCAACCTGTACAAAGTCCCTGGAGATGAGTGAGTATCGCTAACAATTTCACTGCGTGCGAGAAGAGCAAAATCCCACAGCTACAGCATTTATACACGTAGGATAAGGTCTGGGAGCATTGAGTAACTTGTGTTAATGCAGGCTGGATTTTGTTCATCAAAGTATGTTTTTAAATAAGTTCATAAGAGCTACGTTTCACTGTGTGCAGGATTAATGAATAGGCTCACGGTATAGACCACAGGCTTTAGTTGTACAGAAATCTAATCCAATGGCTTTGTGTGGCACCCACATATAGTCAACATGTGGGTTGGCTTCATTTAATGTGATTTTCTGACAGGATTTGTTTTAAGTTTTGATTGCTTGAGTTTCTACATTAAGCTGCTTAGAAACTCAATGGATCATGGATGCACCACTTAATACTAAGTTGTCTTAATATGAAGGTATTATTAATATTTTAATGTTAATACTATCTAAATGTTGACAATTAATATCCTTAAAATTTACATCGATACTAAGATCACATTATTAAAATATACCTCGTATCCGGTTTCCTGTTCCCTAGAACAGGACGTTCCAGACATCTAGACATTGTTAGCAATGCTTAGCCTTAGCACTGAGGTGTACAATTTCTGGCGTTCTTTTTAAATGCAATTTTTCTTATACTTTTAGATGGAACAAGAAAGGAAAAATAAGGTGCAGACTGTAAATATTGTTTGTTTTCAATTTTCTCTTCTCATTATCTTCCTCTCTCTCCGTCCGCTACAGTAAACTAAAAACTAAGATGTACCTGGCGCTGCAATCCCTGGAGCTTGACCTGGCGAAGATGGCTCACATGTTCAGGTAAATAATAATCATAATCCTTGCATTTGAAACAGAGCCTTATCAAGTCTTCGAGACGTCTCAAAGCGCTTCACAGAATATATTGTAAATATACTGGGACATCCTCCCGATGTGAAAGGCACTCTATAAATGTAATTTTGTTGTTGTTGTAAAGTGAATTGATTGTATATTTTGTGAATGAAACCCGGCAGGCAATTACGCACAACAGCGTCCCACGAACAGCGGTGGATCGTGTGAACTTTTTTTAAACAGAAATTGTCCCTGGTTCAGTTCTGCCAACTCACAGTGAGATTAGCCTGCTCGAGGATTAACATTTTAACGATTCAACACTGGTCTAAGTCAACGCCTGATGAGATGCGTTTGATTTCACTTGAAGGCCAGACAAAATCATGTGGGTGGGTGGGTGTGACCGCCACTATTTGCAGAGCTTTCCCCCCACCCCGCTCCCCAGGCTTGACACTGCAGCACAGTGATTGGATTAACCCCGCTCTCTCCCACACTCCAATTTGCTGCAGATTTACTTGGTTGTTCGCAGGAAGTGACCTTCTTACTGACTCAGAGCACTGAAGTAATCCATTAGTTCCACTGACACCTATGCAGGACTGACTGCTTCCACTCCAACCCGACCACCTTATTGCTCTGATGCTACTGGTGTCATTTTGCGAGAAGTCTCACTCTTGGCCAAACCAGGAGTCTTGTAGCTCAGTGGTTAGAGTGCTCACCTTGAAGCGAAAGGACCTGGGTTCGATTCCCGGCAGGTTGAAACCTGAGGCAAGTTTCGTTACTCCACACACCTCTGTTTACCTAGGAGTAAGTAGGAGCAAAAAAAAATGTGTTCACGACTGTTTGTGGGGACACTGCTTTGTGATTGTTGCGTTTCGTCCACAAAATACACATTCAATCCACATTGCAATATATTCTGTGAATTGCTTTGAGATATCTCAACGACGTGGTAGGGTGCTATATCAAATGCAACGATTATTATTATGATTCTTATGAACTGTTGTCCGAATTTCATCTCATAATCACGATAGTTTGCACATGTCTCCTGTTGCTGCCAGGCCTCTGTATGGGAGCAAGCATGCTCGGCTTCATTAGTTGTAGGAATACTGTCTGTATTCATGGTCATCGGGCTTTCACTTTATTTGTTGCAGATTAGCATCAAATGCAAGTAACCTTGATATGGTTCTACAGGGGAGCGTTGGCTATCTGACCTCGAGGAGTGGTGGTATGTACCTTACAGTATTCAACTTGTGCCGATTACGGTTTAGCATTCGGAAAAAAAAAATTGCACTTTTTAATGGAACCGTATTATATTGAAATGTCTATGAAGGCGTCAAACCGGTGATTACCTTCGAGCTTAGTAACTGTCTATTGTAGCAATCGAGACAGTTCATTTGTGTGGGCAAAGTCACGGAAAACAATGCGATGAATGGTCAAGTCATCTGGGAAGATTGTTGGCTAGGATAGCTCCCATCGTTCTGTTTTTTCCAAAGTCCTGGAGAGCGTCGTTGCTTCCCAGCTTCACTCCTTCCTCTCCCGCCACTAACTTCACGAACCCCTCCAATTGTGTTTCCGTGCCGCCCACAGCACAGAAACAGCCCTGGTCAAAGTGACAAATGACATTCGGTCCATCTGCGACCAGGGCTCCCTCTACCTCCTCGTCCTCCTTGACCTCTCTGCTGCCTTCAATACTGTTTACCACTCCATCCTCCTTCACCTCCTCTCCTCTCACCTCAACCTTCATGGTTCTGTTATTGACTGCTTCACATCGTACCTCTCACACCATCTCCACTTCATCTCCTCAAACGGTTTCTCCTCTAGTCCCCGCACCGTCTCGTGCAGTGTTTCTCAGGGCTCTGTCCTCGGTCCCCTCCTCTTCAATATCTATATGCTCCCTCTTGGTGACATAATCCGCAGACATGGGGTCAACCTCCACATGTATGTGGATGACACCCAACTGTACCCCTCTGCCTCCATCCTTGACTCTAGGACTACCACTGTCCTGACAGAATATCTGTCAGACATCAGGCCCTGGATGAGAGCTAACTTTCTTCAGTTGAGCGTCAACAAGACCGGTGCTCTCCTGATTGGCTCCCGTCAACGCCTCCACACCTCAGGCACTGACAGCATCACCATCCATGGTTGCTCACTCCACCTCACTGAGCCAGTCCGGAAACTTGGGGTCTTGTTTGACCCTCAACTATCCTTTCTACCCCACATATGTGCCTTGGTTCGCTCTGCCTTCCCCCATCTCTACAACATAGCCTGGCTCTGCCACTGTCTCACACCACAGGTCCACGAGACCCTCACACATGCATTCATAACACCCATGCTTGACTGTGCAAACTCCCTGTTTGTCGGCCTCCTCAATTCCTCCCTTCATAGACCGCAGCTCATCCAGAACTCTGCAGCCCATGTCTTCTCCCGCACCAGGTTCCGTGACCCTATCATCCCCATCCTCCCCAGTTCAAGATCCTGGTCCTCACCTTCAAAGCCCTCCATAGCCTTGCTCCGCTCTACCTCTGCGACCTCCTCACCCCCTATCAATTTGCCCACTCCCAGTGTTCAGTGGGCAGCAGCTTGCTTCACGTCCCCCAACTTGCCCGCCCCACTATTGGCGGGTAAGTCTTCAGCCACTCTGCCCCCCACCCTCTGGAACTCCATCACGCAGTCCCTTCGCCTCACCCTTTTCTGTTGCCTCCTTCAAGACCCATCTCAAGACCCTGCTCTTCGACGGTGCCTTCGATCACCCTCCTTCCCCCTCTGGCCACCACTCTCCCCGATCCGGACTGTCCAGCGGCTTGGGATATCCTCCCGACGTGAAAGACGCTTTACAAATGTAATTTTGTGTTTTTCAAGTGTGACTTGGTTAAGCATCTCGCTCAAAAGATGGCAGCTCTGACAATGCAACCCACCTCCCCTGCGTTTCCCCCCCTCACCCCCCATAGTTCCCTGAGTGTCAGCCTAGACCAATGTGGTCCAACAGGCAGCACACTATCCACCAGGGGCCCGACAGGTGATTTTATGCATCCGGCAACCATTTTCAACCTCCTTTCCCTACCTCTGTGGTGAATGTCCTCCCAGGGGAAGAGGGGAGATAGAGGAGGGGGGGGAAAAAGAGGGGGCAAAAGAGAGAGAGGGAAGGGAGAGAGGAGAGAGTGTATGTGTGAGAGGTAAGAAAGGGGGAGTGAGAGAGAGTGATTGAGTGAGGGAGAGCAGAGGGTGTGAGGGGGGAGAGTATGAGAGGCAGAGAGAGATTGTGAGGTGGGAGGGAGTGAATGTGAGGGAGAGGGGGAGAGAAAGAAATAGGGGAGGGAGATTGAGAGAGGGTGATTCGGTGATTGGATCCATGGATGGTGAAGTTACCTTGGGGCACCTTCAGGATGATCTTGGGCGCACGATCACCTCGTTAAATGTGAACCTTCATTCCTGACAGGACTCAAGAGTAAATATCCTTGTGTTTAACGTTACAGGTCACCTGATGAACTTGAAATATTATGTGTCTCCGTACGACCTGTTTGAAGAAGGAAGAGGATCCCCTATAAACTTGAATGAAAGCCATGGTAATGGTGGTTATTCACTCACTTCACACCATCTCTGGTGGCTGGGCCATCAGCTGCTATGTCACTAATCTCCGGAACTCCCTTCCCTCCTCCGTCTCATCCCACCTCTATTGAGGCGATTGAGTGCGTGAGTTGACAATCTAGAGAGCCAGCTGTTTCCTTGGCAGTCTTCGCAGTTAAAATAGAAATATTTGAGAATGGGTTTCAAGGGATTAGGTGATAAATTCAGTGGATCCAATTGAAGGTTAGGCTGTAAAATCTCCTGGTTTAGCTGCAAATTATAAATCATAGATTGCAACCTCTCAACAACAATAAATTACATTTATATAGTGTCCTTAATGCAGGCAACCTGACTCCGGGGGTGGTGGGGGAGGTGGGGAGAGGAGGTGATCGTCAAGCACGGTCGATTGAGGAAGGTCTTCAGCGAGATCTGAAAATGGGGAAGGCAGAGGCAAGGCAGAGGGATTGAGGGGCAAGCAGGAGGCCCGAGTCTGCCGATAGGAGGCAATGGGTTGAGGAGTAAGCAGGTCAGAGAGATAGGGAGCTGCTAGGCCTGGAGGGATTTGTAGACGGGTGAGAGGATCTTAAAGGCGATCCGTTTTGTAATAGGGAGCCAGTGGAGCCTGGCGAGGTCTGGTGTGATAGGGGTACAGAGTTTAGAGCAGGTGAGTATCCGGGTGGCGGAGTTTTGAGTTAGTGCAGCTGGGAAGGCTGGCGAGGAGGGCGTTATAGTCAAGGTGGGAGTTATAGTCGAGATGGGAGGTGGCAAAACCTTGCCCAGGGTGTGGGTTGGATGTAAGGTACAGTCAGAGGCCGGCAATGTGGCGGAGGTTAAGGAAAGCTGTCCTGGTCAGGGACCAAATGTGGGATAGGAAAGACAGCCGGGGATCGAACCTGACACCTGGTTACACACAGGTTCAAGTGATTTACAGCCTTACATTTATAAAGTGCCTTTCACAACGGGAGGACGTCCCAAAGTGCTTCACAAGTGCTGGCTGGAAATCCGAGCTGGAGGTGGGAGCCGAGAGAGGTGGGGAGGGGAAAGATGAAGCAAAGTCAGTCAGGTAGGTCTTGAGACGAACCTTGACCAAGGTGAAAGGGAGCGAATCAGAGGGACTACCAAGGTGGAGTTCCAGACAGCGGGAGTAGAATGGCTGAAAGCCCGCCACTAATGTGCAGGGATCGTGATGCAGGCCTGTGCAATGCATTTGTCAGGTGCACCAGTTTGTATAATGCAAATGTCAAGTGGTTATGACCTGGGAGTACAGGTAAAGAGAGGAAGGAGACTGATTGTTCTGATGTTTGTTTTGCTGCGGGTGTGAAGCTGTTGATTCCTGTTGTTTCTTGCTGTGCAGTTCCTCGAGCGCTGGGCATGAATGTGTTTGTAACGATTGAAGGCCTCTCGGGGATGTACAAGCTGCCAATCGCGCCCCTGATCACAGGATCCCATCCCACAGACAACAAAGGGTGAGGAAACTTGCTTCCAGTCAGTCAATGGGACTGTTGCTCAGGTTATAACAACAAATTACATTTGCATAACTCCTTTTGGTCAGGAGGACGTCCCAATGCGCTGGACAGTCAGTGATCTGCTCCCAAGCTGGTGGTTGGGATCAGGAGGGGTGGAGGGCGGGGAAGGTAGGGGTAAGAAGGTGACCGAAGGCACGGCTGAAGGGGAGGGTCTTGAGAAGGGTCTTGAAGGAGGCAAGGAACGGGGCGAGGCATAGGGACTGTAGGATGTAGTTCCAGAGAATGGGTGCAGAGAGGCTGAAGGCTCGGCCATCAATGGTGGGGCAAGCAAGGCGGCGGACGTGAAGCAGGCCGGTGCCCGCTGAGCAGAGGGCACAGACAAGTTGGTAGGGGGTTAGGAGGTCAAGGAGGTTGGGAGGAGCAAGGCCACGGAGGGAATTGAAGGTGAGGACCAGGATCTTGAACTTTATCCTCTGAGTGATGGAAAGCCAGTGGAGCTCAGTGAAGATGGGGATAGGAGCCTGGTGTGCGAGAGGACACGGGCTGCAAAGTTCTGGATGATCTGCAGCCTGTGGAGGGAGGAGTTGGGGAGGCTGACAAACGGAGTTCGCGTAGTCAAGCGTGGATGTAATGAATGCATGGATGAGGGTCTTGGCAGCCTGTGGTGAGAGACAGTGGCAGAGACGGACAATGTTGCGGAGGTGGGGAAAAGTGGAGCGAGTCATGGCACCGATGTGGGGGGTGAAGGACAGTTGAGGGTCGAACAGGACACCGAGGTTCTGCATTGGCTCCGTGAGGTGGAGAATGCATCCATGAAGGGTGATGCTGTCAGTGCCCTTGGGCAAATGTTATACCACTGCAATTATAGCATTGCAAATGTTCAATAACAGGAAAGTTGTCTGTCTTATGCCTCCAAAATCTCTTTGCTGACTCATTGAAGCAGCTGATGCAAGCGAGAACTTTTAAGATGTCCATTCACACAAGCCATTTGCAGAGCCTCCACCAAGAGAGTCCCGGAGGAACCACCTCATACGGTCCCAGCAGCCATGTTCCAGTGTGAATCGCTGGGATAACTGCTGGAATACTTGGGTATATTGCTAATTCGCCATTTGCTGCAGGGGCAGGGAATGCTTGTGATCAGCTTCTGCCGGCTTCCACACTATTCACCTGCAGGGAGCGAGAACAACCAGCCAGCTCCCAACCCTGCAACTCACCACCAGTCAAAGTAGCTTGTGCCTCAGTGCGCTGATAGTGTAATAAACCAGGTGGCCCCACTAGCTCTCAGCAGAAGCTCTTTAAATGTGAGTCAGCAGCTGTAAAACGTTTGTCTCAAAATTTAATCTTTTATAAAAGTGTCCAAGGTTCCCGTTTTGTACTGGAGGTACTTTAGCCTGGCATCAATCTTAATCTGTGTGTCTCTATGCTTCTAATAATAATCCCTCCAAAACCAAAAACAATAATAAATTGGTCATTTTCAATCTACGACTGTTTGTGGGACATTGCTGTGCGCAATTGGCTGCCGCGTTCGCCCACAAATATACAGTCAATTCACTTTACAGTGTGTTCTGTGAAGCGCTTTGGGACGTCCTCCTGACGTGAAAAGCGCTATATCAAATGCAAGGATTATTATTATTATTATTGTTAGTTTGTCAGACATCAAGCAATCAATGTAGTTTTAGCTGGTTAAACTCCGGCAGCCACCCCAATGCATTCTCTAGGGTCACCAAGCCTTGGCTATCCCCAACCTGAACCTAATACCCTTAGTTGCGGGTTGTGTATCTGGGGAGAAAGTGAGCATTCCATATGGAAATTTCCCACGTGTGGATGGCATGCGTGGAACTCTATTGGTTTGGATACTTTGAAGCATGGTAATGGAATCTGGTCATAGGTGTCAGAATCTGACATTTGTTAGCTTAAGAGCTCTGAAGTCCTTCGAGCTCCTTTGATGTGATTTCTTGTCGGCCAGATAGCTAAACGTGACCAATGACAATAATGTCTCCTCTTTCTCCTCCAGCACGCCTTCCTTCTCTTCCGTGACCAATACCAACAGTGTGGACCTGCCAGCAAGCTTCTTCCTCAAATTCCCACGCCCGATTCCCGTATCGGCTTCCGTCATTCAGAAAATTCAGAAATTCTTAGGTTTGTTCAGACGGACGTTGATTATTGTTCATTATAAACCAAGCGACGTTTGGCATCATTACTGTGCGCAATTGGCTGCCGCCTTTCGCCAACAAAATGCACGGTCGATTCACTTTACAATGTATTCTGTGAAACGCTTTGAGACGTCTCGAAAACATAAGTCGCTATATCAAATGCAAGGATTATTATTGTCAGGCGAGTCAGAAAGTACAAGTTAAACTGAACTTAAAAGTGCTTTGTTCATGCTCCCTGGGTAAATGAACAGGATTGAATAAATGTGGTTTACACTACTTTCTGGCGTGTTACAATTCAGGAGCTGGTTTTCATCAAATGTTTCATCGTTAAGTGTGTGTTTTTGTAGTGTTGTCCTCTGAAATGTCCTGAACGAGGAGCCTACCAATGTTGATCAGAAATGGAGTGCTGGTCTGTTGTTCGTGCTCTCAGCGGCTTTAGGATCATTGTACTTTCAAACAATAGCAGGAAGTTGAGTGTTGAGCAAGTTTTTCCTACAATAGATTTATGCTCCCCAGTGGTAGGAGTTAGTACTGCAAGAGAGCCAGTCAGTATCAGTTGCTAGTACTTTATTGCAGTGTTCAACAACAACAAAATTACATTTGTATAGCACCTTTCACGTCGGGAGGACGTCCCAAGGTGCTGGACAGTCAATGTTTCAGATCCGAGCTGTGGGTCAGGATTTGGGAGGGTGGAGGGCAGGGGAGAAGCAGGAAGATCGAAAGCACGGTTAAAGAAGAGGGTCTTGAGATGGGTCTTGAAGGAGGCAAGGGAGGGGGCGAGAGGGAGGGACTGTGAGATAGAGAATTCCAGAGGGTAGGGGCAGAGTGGCAGAAGGCCCGCCCGCCAATGGTGGGGTGGGCGAGGCAGGGGACG
Organism: Callorhinchus milii; assembly: GCF_018977255.1. Lineage (NCBI taxonomy): Eukaryota > Metazoa > Chordata > Chondrichthyes > Chimaeriformes > Callorhinchidae > Callorhinchus > Callorhinchus milii. Next base: position 3,385,085 of record NW_024704764.1, read on the forward strand.
TGAAGCAATCCAGAGCTCGCCGAGTGGAGGGAGCGGGCAGGATGGTTGGGGGTTAGGCGGTCACAGAGGTAGGGAGGAGCAAGGCCATGGAGGGCTTTGAAGGTGAAGACCAGGATCTTGAACTATATCCTCTAAGTGATGGGGAGCCAGTGGAGTCGGGTGAGGATGGGGATGATAGGGTCACGGAGCCTGGTGCGGGAGAGGGCTGCAGAGTTCTGGATAATCTGTAGCCTGTGGAGGGAGGAGTTGGGGCAGCCGACAAGCAAAGAGTTTGCATAGTCAAGCCTTGATGTTATGAGGGTATCGCCGGCCTGCGGTGTGAGAGAGTGGCGGAGCCGAGTGATGTTGTGGAGGTGGGGGAAGGCAGAGTAGGTCGTAGCACAGATGTGGGGTAGAAAGGATAGTTGAAGATCAAACAAGACGCCAAGGTTCCGGACTGGCTCAGCGAGGTGGAGTGTGCATCCATTGATGGCGGTGCTGTCAGCGCCTGAGGTGTGGAGGCGTTGATGGGAGCCAATCAGAAGGGCCTCGGTCTTGTTGACATTCAACTGAAGAAAGTTAGCTCTCATCCAGGTGCGGGGGCTAGAGGAGAAACTGTTTGTGGAAATGAAGTGGAGGAGGTGTGAGAGGTACGATCTGAACCAGTCAAGGACAGAACAGTGAAGGTTGAGGTGAGAGGAGAGATAGTGGATGAGGGTAGAGTGGTCAACGGTGTTGAAGGCAGCAGAGAGGTCAAGGAGGTAGAGGGAGCCCTGGTCGTAGATGGACAGAATGTCATTTGTCACTTTGACCAGAACTGCTTCTGTGCTGTGGGCGGCACGGAAACCCGATTGGAGGGGATCATGAAGGGAGTGGCAGGAGAGGAAGGAGCGAAGCTGGGAAGCAATGACTCGTTCCTGGACCTTGGAGAGGAAAGCGAGGTTGGAGATTGACAATCTATTAGCGGAAATGAAGCTTGGCACAGTGTCACAAAGAGCGTCACGGGATATTGATTGAAAATTTTGTAGACAAGGCTCGCTTCTCTTCAAACAGTGCCATGAGTTCTTTTGTGGTCTCATTCTGAGGGACGGCACCTCCGACAAAGCAGCGCCCCTGGCAAAGCACTTATACTTACTGAGGATGATGAGAATAGGGGAGATCGAGCAAGAAGTTGAAAGAGTTTTGATGTGACCTAAGGTGCAGGTGAAGAGTTAGACTTTATAGGAGACTCAGGAAAGCACAGTGAGGAATAGTGAGGTGTGGAGGTGTAGTGCATGGACACTGCAGAGTATAAAGGTATTGGGACTGTGTGGCCGTTGGAGTGGAGGAAGTGGAGCACAAGCAGTAATCTGGAGTTGGAATTTGATCTGTGTTACAGTGTCCTGGTTCGGGTGTGTCTGATTGTGCTGATGAGCCATTTTCACTGTCCCGGTGGTGATGCTTGTCCATATTTCTATTTTGCTGTTTTTGTCTTGCACAGGAATACAGCTAATCGACCCTCCTCCGAGCCCAGTTCCCCTGTACCAGCTGATCACGCAGTTCGTTCTCTCAGGGACAGAGGGTGACTCCTCTGCCGTGAAGCACAACATGCGCTTTTACGCGGTGAGTGACGTGGTTGATAAAATAGCTGCTATCCTCCCCGTTTGCCTAAATTTATTGTGTCCGGTTGATCATTGCCATAATAAATGTTCAAAGTGTTGTTTTAAAACAACAATAGGCGACATTCGACAGCATGGAGTGTAAAACTCATGTGGGTCCATCACCAGCTCCTTCCCACAGGCTGCGAATAAAGGAATATCCACAGCGTGGAGCTCAGCTTCAGGCCACTTGTGACTACTTTCCACTATTCAGCTGTTGATTTCTGTTTTACATTGTTTGACGGAGGTCGGGGAGGACAGGGGGGTAAGAAGGAAGGGGATAAACCCAGATCTCTGCTTCCAATCATACAATACAGTTTATTTTTATATAGAGCCCCCACAGAGGCTTCTGTTAATAATTTAGTCTTATGCACTTGTTCAGCTGCTTGAAAGAGTTATAAACCTAAGTCTGACTGACCCCAGTGTTCTCTCCAGTCTCTGCCAGGCCAGCAGCATTGCTACTTTCTGAACAAGGATGCCCCGATCCACAATGGCAGGTGCCTCCAGGGGACTCTGCTTCACAAAATCCCCTTCAGGCATCCAGGGCAGGTGCCACAGATTCTGGAGCTGATCCGGCCTCAGGTGGTCTACAACACGCTGATCGGGAGCTGTGTGAAACGCACTGTGTTGAAGGAAGGTGGGTGGCTCTGGTTTGCGCTACCGCCCTTTCTCCATGGTTCGTGTCAAGCTATGCCATTGTTAAGTCCTGCGAGACACCACCCCTCCTGAAGGGCGCTGTGCCAGTGCAAGTTGTTGTTGTGTTGTGGAATCCATTTGCTAAGGGCAGCTGTTGGCAGGTCAACTGCTTTCACAGTTCTGAGCCCCTTTCGCTGCAACAGCAGTGAGTGATTGTAACCTGATTGTTAGTCGATTGGCAGATCATTTTGCGGGTAATAATTCCTCAAAAAAAAAATTTGGTCACTCGAATTTCGCCCACAAAAAAAGACAGTCAATTCACTTTACAGTGTATTCTGTGAAGCACTTTGAGACGCCTCAACAATGTGATAAGCCGCTATATCAAATGCAAGAATTATTATAATAGGGGAAAGTAGTATTTTGATAGACTTTAATGTTAAAGCTTCCAGAAGAGATCAAATACTGTTGCTGCAGAATAATCCTCTCACCTGCCCGCCCACATTGCTTCGGTTCAGTGGGCTTTAATAAGGCCAAAGGATATTTAAATGAGAGATATTTCAATTGCTATTTTTAAACCTATGCTCAACAAATTTGATTCTCGGTGAAGTTTACTGTTACCGCAAAACTGGGCTCTGTCCAGAAATCACAAGTGTATTCAGAATGTAAATTCACCTGCAGTTTGGGGTAACAAAATATATTTTTAGTGTGGAATCAACACTGCTTTGTTCAATGTTGTATCATTTTTCAACTATCTAATAACTAAAGGTCTCAGATTGGATCCGTAATGACTTCGATTTTTGTTACACAGTAAAACTAAGTCTTATTTCTATAAATCGCCCAAGTTGTACATTAACCCGAGTCCCATTCAGTTTCCTATCAAAACCACTTAGATTTATTTGAACTAATTGTATTAATCGCCTCCTAACTCGTCACTCCGCTCCCCTCCCTTCGCATAAGTCATATTAAATGTTATGTCCCGAATGATACAAATTATCTGATTTTTACTGTATAAGTTTCATTCACTGTGAATTATGTGCTCATTAGGTTAGGGTGTAGTAGTGTTACAGAACTTGGACAATACTACGTTCTGGCCACTCAGTCTCACATAATCCCTGTACTCTCCCGTCCCCCATTGCTGCAAAAAAAACAACATGCTTTACCTCTGCCCTCGGAAACATTTCCCAATGAATGTTCCATTTCCCCCACTTGTCATCCTTGGCCATCTCCTGCCTCCCATCAACCACCAAACCTGAGCTTCCCCTCCGTCTCTGTAAAGTGGTTTATGGCCTCCTCCCAGATGAAAGGTTCTGTCTGGTGCCAGTTGCTGTTGCACTTTTGTGGTGATCGATAGTAGAATGGTAAAATCATTCTGTAAATTGGGTGCAGTGTGCACTATCTAGTACTTTGCTGTGTACAGTGTGCCAGCACCTTGGGCCATTCTCCTGACGTGAAAGGCGCAATGCAAATGTAATTTGTTGTTGTTGCTTCTCATCTGTGTGCAATACTTCTGATTACAGATTTGCCTGGACTTCTGCAGTTTGAGGTGTGCCCACTGACAGACACCAGCTTCAGTGTGTCCTTCCAGCACCCAGTCAATGACTCCCTTGTGTGTGGTATGCTAATGTCCTACCTCTAATCTTCCTCTACAGCCCTTTGATAGCCATTTTATAGCAGCTAAGATCATTTCCATAGAATATTAATTATTGGGATCAGTGCTATGAGATGCTACCCTGAGTGAAGGGGGCTATATGAATGCAAGTTGTTGTGGAATATCCACAGTTAATATTATTAAAGTTGAAATTTACTCTTTCAGTTGGTTCCAGATACAGGTTACAAACAACCTAACCTGGCTGAGGTTAGCCTAACACGGACACTCACTTCAGGCACTGACTATTCACCTTTCAATGCTAAAAAAAAAAGGCCGACTTCTGCATTGTCAGGTTCCTGTGATGTCACTTCATGCATGTGTGCACAACAGTAAATGTTTTTGATGTTATTTCCTGTGTGCTGCACATGCTCGCTAAGCGCAGGAAATGTTGTAGCATCACAGGAAAGTGATGTCGGTAGTGACATGATGACCCAGAATGTGGCTACTTTGAAGGTTTGCTTACTATGCGGCTTCTAGTTATTGGAACCAGGCGTCTGCATTCTGATTGGGTTGCCTTGTCTGCTCACAATTATTGACAACCCGTTTCAGATTTAATTATTTTTTTCACAGTGTTCACAATACCCTAAAATAAATTCAGTATTTCCCAAATAAAAAGTATTCTGCATATCCCTGCTCTCCACCATTGGCGGCCATGCTTTCAGTCACTATGCTCCGAAGCTCTGGAACTCCTTGCCTAATTACTCCGTCTTGCCCCCTCTTTGCCTGACTTCAAATCACACCTGAAGACTTTCATTTTGACCTTTGGTCACCTCCCCTCTCTTCCCACCTCAAACCACACCACTGTTAAGTGTTCCAAGACACTATTCATGTGAAAGCTGTATAAATGCAAGTCGTAGAAAGAAGAAGTTTTCTGGCTATTGATTCTTCTCTTTGTTGATTATTTTGAAATGTCTTATTTTGAAGCAATCATTAGGATATTTTCAAAAGCGCTATCATTGGGTCCTGTTAATTATACTTTCTTGTGCCAGTTCTGAGTTTCAGCTTCCAATGTTCTTTCTCTCACCAGTTGTGATAGACGTGCTGGACTCCAGGCAGCTGAGCTGCAAGCTGTATAAGGGACTTTCTGATGCCCTCATTTGCACTGATGACTTCATTACCAGAGTGGTGCAGAGGTAAGAGCCTTTTCTGGATTGAAGCTTTCTTATATTTCTATTGGCTTCAATGATCGCTTAACCAAGCCTGCATTACTTAGCTCGAAAATTGTTCTCTGCCTGAAAGGAGTATCTGTTGTCAGCCGTGACTCCATGCATGCCTAACTCAAACCAGGAGTAAAAACGCTCAGCTGTTCGGTTGTCTTAAGCATCGCAATGAGCTACCAACATATCACTGCAACATTAAAGTGCGCAAATAGGCCAAATAGTTCTGCTACACAGACAATGTCTCATTTTTATTCACTTCAGCTTTTCTGATGAGCTTTTCTTTGACTGAAGCAAAAAAAAAGTGAAGCTTTTGGCAGCTAAGCCCAGAAAACCAAAATCCATCAGACAGTGTTGAGCTGGGTTTCAGGGTGGCACTGGGACATACATGAAGATGTGCATGTTCAGTATTTCTACTTCACTGAGCTCCAAATAATTAGGAATCAAAACTACTAGTGTCTTTAAATTGCCTTCCCCCGATTCCTTCTTGATGTTTCATTAAAATAATTGGCTACAGGTGCAGTATTGCCAAGTCCTGCGAGATTATTATTAATGGCATTTTTTCTCCCCAAACCTCTAAATCCACTTGGAATTCAGAGTGACTTGGATTCGAGTAAAAACAGTAAATATAACAATAATCTTTCCATTCAATGTAGTGGCTGCAATGTTCAAATGTCTCAAAGCACTTTCCAGATTTGCTGTAAAGTGTAGTGACTGTCGACTTAATAATAATAATAATTCGTAATAATAATTCCTTACATTTGATGTCTCAGCCCCTTTCACATTGGGAGAACTTTGCAAAACACTTCACAGGATATACTGTAAAGTGGAGTGTTGTGTGTGTTTTGTAGGTGAACTCAATAGTCGAGTTGTGCACAACAATGTCCCACAAACAGACATAAAGCAAAAGAACAATTGTATTTGGGAGCTTTTTGGCCGGGAGACCGGGAGAGAGACACTCACTTCTTGGGACGTCCTCCCGACATGAAAGGCGCTCTATAAATGGAATCTTGTTGTTGTTGTTGTTCTATTTTTGAATAGTGCGATGGACTCTTTAGTGTCCATCTGAACAGGGACAAACTGGGTGTAAATGTAGGTGTAAACGACCGCCGGTGAGGCAAATGACTAATTTAACAGGAGGATTATTTAATATTACTGATGCTCAGTGTGCTTCCCAGGTGTATGTCCATCCCGGTGACCATGCGAGCAATCCGCCGAAAGGCTGAGACCATCCAAGCAGACACGCCAGCTTTGCCCCTCATTGCGGAGACTGTTGAAGATATGCTGAAGAAGAACCTGCCTCCAGCCAGCAGTCCTGGCTACAGCTCGCAACTGGGCAACAACCCAGCGAGCGGTACAACCACCCCAACCAGCACTTTCCCAGGGCCCATCTCCACTCTGTTTAGCCTCGGGAATATGGGCATGAAAGAGAGGCAAGAATCGGGACACGGGGAAGATTCCTTTAAAGTAAACCAGAACCCCATACTTACCAGTTTGCTCCAGATTACAGGCAGTGTTGGTTCATCCATTGGTTCAAGCCCCACTCCACCAGGCCATACGCCGCCACCGGTATCCTCCCCTGCCAGCAACACCAAAAACCATCCCATGCTCATGAACTTGCTGAAGGACAACCCCACACAGGATTTCTCTACTCTGTACGGCAGCAGCCCTCTGGAGAGGCAGAATTCATCTTCCAGTTCGCCCAGGATTGACGTGTCGTCAGGCAGCTCCAAACAGAAAAAAAAGCGGACAAGATCACAGACCGATAAACCCAAACAGCAACAGACCGAGGAGGACTTTCAGAGAGAACTTATCTCAATGGACTTTGATGCACCCAACAGTGTCTTTGACGTAAACCTCACTGGGGACACTTTGGACACCCCTCACATTACCCCAGCCCCCAGTCAATGTAATACGCCTCCAACCACCTACCCGCCGGCAGCTGTGCACTGTCAGCAATCCAACATGCAGAGGATGGTGCGGCTGTCCAGCTCCGACAGCATTGGAGCTGACGTCACAGAGATTTTGTCTGACATAGCAGAGCAAACGGCAAAGTTGACCAACGCAGGCGATAATTGTCCTTCCATCGGGACACCCGTTCGGGATTCATCAAGTTCCTCTCATTCGGTTGTGAACAGTACATTCGATCCAGATGTGTTTCAGGCTGGGAGCAATGAGAACACTTACACTGACCCTGCTGACCTGATAGCTGACGCTACTGCTACTCCAACCAGCGACTCCTCAAATCAGTTCTTTCCTGATGGAGTTGATTTTTTGTTGGATAACCCGAGCGGGAGCAACTTTGTGAGTGGATATTTCGATGAGAACAGTCAGGGTGGAGATGTTGACGACATTAAGGGCTTTTCCTCACAGTCGTTTGGGTCGTTGGGTGTAGAAACCGCCGATAGCAGGTTGAAGGGAAGCAACCATCCTGACACTGTGGATTTCAGCATGTTTACCAGTGGCAGTAAGTCCTTAGGAGCTTCTGACGGGATGGAACACAGTGGGAGTCAGAGCCCTTTGCTGAGCACAGTGGAAGTTGGGAAAGTGGATAAACCTCAAAAGCAGCGATCCAGTAAGGAAGGTAATGGCAGTGGAAGCACCATCTTGATGCCAGAGCTTACCCAGGGGAGAGTGGCAGCCATGTCAGGAATGGCTCAGGAAGGAAAACCGGTCAAACGACTCAGGACGCCATCGAGTGATGGGAAGAACAAAGAGAAGCCTCCAAAGCGTAAGAAAACGGACTCGGAGAACAAGTCACCATCTCACAGTATATCCAACCGGCCTTTCACTCCCCCCGCTAGCACCACAGGCTCCAAATCTCCCGGGAGCTCTGGCAGGTCACAGACCCCGCCCGGTGGGGCCACCCCACCCATCCCAAAGATCACAATTCAGATCCCAAAAGGCATCGTGGGGAAGTCGTCTTCACATAGTCAGTTTGGGCCGGGCCCCTCATCCAGCAGCAAGAGCCACCACTCTCACTCCTCCAGTTCCTCGTCCTCCAGCAAAGTGAAGAGCAACAAGTTGGAAAGCTCCTGCGGTTCTAAAATGAGCAGCGCCGGAGCTTACCCAGGGCAAAGCGGCAGCAGTTCTGGCCAGTCTAAGAGCTCCTCGCAGTCCTTGGGGAAAGCCAGCTCTTCTCCAGTCACTAAGCACGGCCTGAGCAGCAGTGGCAGCTTAAGCTCCAGCAACAGTGGAAGCAACAAGCTGAAACCTCAAACCAAATCGTCCTCTTCCCTGGCCAATCCTTCTGGGGGAAAGCCCAATGTCTCTCCTTCCCACTCCAGGCCTTCCAGCAACTCTGACAAACTCGTGTCACCTATGAAGCCCATTCCCGGAGCGCCAGCTACGAAGGCCAAGTCTCCAATCAGCTCTGGTTCAGGAGGTTCTCACATGTCAGGATCAAGTTCTGGTTCTAACCTGAAGCAAGCCTCTGGCATGGTGTCTTCTGGCTCCCTGAGCCAGAAACCTCCAGCCTCCTCTTCTTCCTCATCTTCATCCTCCACTTCCTCAATGTCTTCATCTCAAAATGCACACGGCAACTTAATCAAAGGAAAGTCTCCGAGTCGAACCAAGAAGCCTTCTTTGACAGCAGTGATTGACAAGCTGAAGCATGGCGTGGGTGGGGTTGGGGGGGTGCCGGGCAGTGAAGACCCTGCAGATGGTCAAATGACACCCGGGGCCCCACCTTCCACTCATAGCATGCCATCCAAGCACAACATGTCCCCTGCGGAGTACCAGGGCAAGCGGGAGAAGAGCGACAAGGAAAGCAAGTCCAAGGTCTCTGTCTCAGGTAGCTCAGGGGACAGCGGGAAGAAATCTGACTCCAAGAATGGCGGTGGTACTGGGGTGGCTAAGATTATCATCAGCAAGCACGACGGTGGCTCTCCAAGCATCAAGGCCAAGGTAACCTTACAGAAGCCTTGTGATAGCAGCGGGGACGGTCTGAGGCCGCAGATACCCGGGGCAAAGAACTACGGCTCCCCTTTGTTCAGTGGGTCAACGCCAAAGCACGAACGCTGTTCACCAAGTTACAGCAAGTCCCCGGCCTACACCCCCCAGGGGAACGACAGCGGCAGCGAATCGGGATCGTCGTTTGCTGAAAAGTCTCACCAGAACAGTCCGAGCTCAGACGATGACATCCGGCCGCTCCCTGAGTACAGCTTAGAGAAGCACAAAAAGCACAAGAAGGAAAAGAAGAAAGGGAAAGACAGGGACAGGGACCGGGACAGGGACCGGGAGAAGAAAAAGTCCCACTCCAGCATCAAACCCGAAAGCTGGTCCAAGTCTCCGATTTCCTCGGAACAGTCCTTGTCTCTGGCGGGGAGCACTGGCCTCAGCTCTGAAAGGCCATCTCGCTCTAGTCCAACGTTTCTGCTCGGTGACGACGATGATCTGATGAACGTGGCGCTGATTGGCAACTAGAATAGAAGGTCGTCGTTCAGGCTTTAAAAGCTGGACAGTGAATGGCACAACCATAGTATTGTTTTAATCCGATATGCGAGGAGCTTGGCTTTAAGCTGGGCACTCTCCCTGATTTTTTTTGGCATCTGTCCCAAATCTGCCAGATTTTCAGTGTAAAGTCTTCAAGTGTTATTGTTCAGCGTTAGAACTTTACGTCTCCTGCAGTGTACTTGAAGAGGAAGCAACCTTTGCCATTTTTGAGGCGTGGGGGCATCTTTACGGCTTGGATCAGATTTTACCCATCTTTTTCTTGTCTTCCCTTAATACCAATGGTTTAAAGTGTTGATGGAGAGCGATTGGGAGAGTCGAGTTCTGAGGATCCCCCCACTTCCCCTCTCCCAATATGACGTTGAACCCAGAAAAGTTTATCACAGCTTTTGGAGCTCCTAAGCCCAGCAACTATCCTACCCAACAGTGTAGCGTGATCTTAATGTTGTATATCGCATGTTTGGAGCTATCTTTTACAAGAATCGAAATTTTATTTTTAATGACTGCTGAAAGAAGTTATAAATCAAAAAGGTGCAGTGTTTTTATAGAGCTAAGGCTGTGTGCGTGCAACCCTTTCTTTCCTCCCCCACCACCCCTCCCTTTTACCACATGCGCAAAATATAATTATTTAACACTTTGCAGGGCTCAAATTATTTTACAGAAGAAAGCTTTAATCAGTTTTTAATGTGCTTAATTTTTTAACTATTTATTCTTCTAAAATTCAGAGTTGTTGAATTTTTGCTTGGAGAAGTTATTTTATCAGCTTCAGAAGCTTTGCGTAATCTAGTTTAAATTCCAAACTGCTTCAGTTATCCAAAAAAACGGTGTTGCTTTGATTACTTTGAATCCATAGGCTGTAGAAATGTTCCCAACTAAACTAACCCAAGTTCTGCTGTGTGTTGAGAATGTGAATGAATAAGCTGTAGTATCACTCTGGTGCCGATGTTTTGTTTTTCTTTCTAAAGAATATTTCTCATATTTCCTTGTGTTTCCTTTGGCGATTTAGTGAAATGTAAAAAGCTTGTCCCCATTGTGGGTGACCGGGGAATATCTGTGCAAGTAACTGGAAACATTCCACCCAGTATCCAAGCGTATAGTTGATCAAACCTCCTGAGTGATCTCCCAGTCAACTCGAGTGTTTTGTCCAGATATAGCAATTGTAACATGCAGTGTTGTCTCTTCACACAGGTTTCAGATTGGCAAAAGATTTACAAAGAATTTACAGAGAGAATGTACAGCACAGAAACGGGCCATTTGGCCCACCAGTCTGCGCTCGTGTTCGTGTTCATACTCCACGTGAGTCGCAATCTCTGAGACGTGCTCAGATCACTGACCTTAGGATTGTTTTCCCTTCTCTTCTACCCCCACCACCAATCTAATGGAGAAAAGTCCAAGAATATAGTTTTGACACCTGCTATAAAATGTCCCAGACCTTTGGCAACATCACTCTGTCCTGAAAAAGATAATTGAATCTCTCTCTGGAGCCACTTTGAGTTGGGAATATTTGAGTATATGCAGGAATATTGCAGGGATATTTGCAGCTCCATTGTCTGAGCTAGCCTCAGTCAGTGTTTCATCCTGTGGTAGGTCCAGGCATCCGACGGGCAGGTGATATTGTTAACTAGACGCAGTGTAACTAGATGTGGAAATCTCTTTCTGATGACTCAGCGAATTTACTCAGTGAGTGGTTGAGACATGAGGACTGAAAAGGTTGCAGTTTAGAACCTCGTCTGTGCTGGTAACTGATTTCTGTTTAGGCCACACTAGAGGCTGTACGCAGAACCCCGGTTTAGCAAGGCCAAGTTTAATCCAAGTTCACGCTCCAGATAGATCTCCAGCGACCCGCGTGTGTGGGGACCACCTCATCCACAATGCGAGAGGTACTAGAGAGTGCCTATTGCCATAATCTGTACTCCAATACAAGGAGAGGAGAGGGGAGAAGATTGGAAGCGAATCTTGTCAAGTGGTAATAGACCATGAAGGGACGCAGTATAGTTCTCGTAATCAATGTTAACTCATTTCAGTAATTGCTGTAGATCTCATTTACAAACTGTATTAAACAAATGCAAGAGCGTAACATTATGCACAGGCCCTGCTGCTGCATTTGGTTCCAGAGTCAAGCTGCAGGAAATTCAGAGGCGATTTGTTTCTGAATCCTCGACCTTTGAGTGTCCATAATGGTGGGGAGAGCGGAAGATGGTTTATTTTCTTCTTGATGCGTTGCATTGTTGCCCATTTTGGTCAAAGTGATTAATAAATAAAATTGCCAAATAGTTGTTGGTTCCGGGTTTTCTCACTTGATCAGTAACTGAGATCACCAAGAATAGTAATGCTTACATTTGGATGCAGCACTGTTCACGTCAGGAGGACATCTCAGGATTTACAGTATCTCATATTACACATATACAATAATATAATCCCTTTACGACTTGCCCAATGTATGAGAGCAGCTACCGAATATATTTTTCACTCTCGTGTATTCTATGATTTCATACATATTTGTCCCAAATGTTGCTCATTCTCGCGAGGAACAGACTGCCATCGGTGTTAAATAATAATAATAATCCTTGCATTTGATATAGCACTTTTCACGTCTTCTAGACTTCTCAAAGCGCTTCACAGAATATATTGTAAAGTGATTGACTGTATATTTGGGGGCGAAACGCAGCAGCCAATTGCGCACAGCAGTGTCCCACAAACAGTTATGGATTGAAGTGACTGATTTATTATTTTTTTTTCTTGAGGGATTATTATCGGCCATGTGAAGTAAGGAAACTTGGCCAAGGTTTTGCCCTGCCGGGAATCGATCCCAGGTCTCTAGTTTGCCAGGCGAGCGCTCTAACCACTGAGCTACAGGACTCCAAAGTCCTGTTGATACGTAATTGCAGATCAAAATTTCCCTTCCAGCCACCTGCACCACAGGGTCAGTCAGTGTTTCTGACACAGCTCAGGTGGAGAAGAACAATGCAGCTGTATCCCTCTGTACTTCCTTATTAAAAATCAGATAAAAGATCAGATGTGTTTGTTGGCTTGTGATGCGCAGCTTTGTTCAGGTTTTTTGCGAAAGAAAACTTCTTTTTCTCTCTCTCGTCCTGATACTTGTACGGTTTATTGTTCCAGCTCCTTGGGACGTCCTCCCGATGTGAAGGACGATATACAAATGTAATTTTGTTGTTGTTTCTCTGATGTTCGATTGTTCCATTTGCTTTAAGAGTAATACACTTCCACCTTGGGTTGGTGCTTAGGTGAAGTTAGTTTCACTTCATGACTTGAGTTCGAATCCAGCACAGTCGACATTCCTTACCTTAATAATGGCGGAAAAAATCACCATAGGCGATTGGTTTAGTACTTGGCTCATTCGGTATTTTTAATTATATTCTGCGCCTTCTTTGGTTTCTGAGGAGCAAAATTCAGGGAGGTGTCTAGTCAAAGAATATTGAGGGTTCGATAGAGATCTACTCGTAACCATCAATGGTCAAATACTCATAATGCCTGTTGATTTGGGAGGGGGTGGGAGAGGAGAAGAGAGGAGAATTGAGTGCGGTAGCCCATTCAGCTAATCTGTGGAGATTCTTGAAATGGTGTGTATTAGATTGAATGAATGGTATATTCTAGTTCCTCTGTTCTAACATATTCAAAACGAGTAACACATTCGAGACACCAAAATCTGTGGAAAAGTAGGTAGAATAGAAAAGTACAGATCATTTGTATTTTTAAATTCAGTTGAAAGTCAGGAAACCTGAAGGCAAAATTGGAGAAAATATATTATAGAAAAGTTATGAGGTTTCACTGACATTGCTTTTACCAGAGGAGTGTTACAAGACCAGCGTTGCACTTTGAACCAAGATGTATAAACGCCTTAAAGTCTTAGTTGAGGCGTGCATTGGGTTGTAATTACAAGACTCTTGGTATTGTTTTGCAGGAAGAAATAATTGCTGTAAAACACTTTTTGTAATATCACTTTAATCGAGCGCAGAGCTGAGTGCTTCTCAGCAACATTTGCTGTATGAATCTTGTTCACTGCCTGACCACAGCTAAACTGTAACCATACAGAACCTGTGGACGTGACCGGACCTAAAATGTTGCTGCTGGATTGCTTGATGTTGTACAAATGTGGCATTTTGCTGGCTGCCATTGGGGGTTTATCGCCAGCAACGACACTCTGTGGGGAAGGGATTAGTGGAAGCAAAACATTTGAGAATATTGGCCATTTTATTCTGTTGTAAATGTGGGGAATCTTCAATCTAGCCTTCTGATGATGTTTTGCCTCTGATCCCTACTGAAGCCTAAAGTTGAAGTGCTTTTCTTTTGGAAAGGAATGTGTCCCTATCCAGGTAAGCCTGACAACAATGTACTCATGTATTGTTTGAATATTAATCACGGTGTTACATTTCAAATTTCTTGATGCCTTTGGTATTGTGTCCCTCCTGCCCCAAAGAGGTGCCTGAAACTATGTGGCTTAGGGACCCTTTTGAAAGGTTTGCTATCCAAATATTTTAGAATGCCAATTTTTGACGTAATACCTTTCACCCCAAAATAAAACAAATTGATGTGCCATGTTACAGTGTTTGTTTATTGTTCTAGTTAACTCTGTGTGTGTGTGTATATATATATAATAAAAGGTGAGGTTGATGATTTTCATTTTGTATCATATTTCCCCCAAAACATTGAAATATTTGGTTTTAAAAAAAACTATTTTTATACATATTTTGACATAACGACCTTTTCTCTTGTACAGCCGGCCAACATGCTGAGCACATCAGGACTGCAGTTGCAATTGCCATTTATTTGACATAAAACATATTGTCTTTGTAAACAACAGATTTTATAGAATTTCTCTGTGAACATTAATTTTCCTAACCATTAACATGAAAGGCGGTTGTGAGAATTTACTCCTATTTAAAATTGATAGATTTGTGCTATACTTTTACACAATGTAAATATTTCCTTTCTGTGTTTTGCGCATGAATATAGCAGATGTTACTGTTTCATACCTGGAAATAAAGCATTGAAATTACATCCATTCTGGAATCTGAGCACAGTATTAAGGCGGTGTTTGTTTCTACTGGGATCTGCATGTGATATTTTATGTGCTCTTTGATGTCATTGCATTTTTTGTAGAAAATCTTGGGTTTGGTTCTGTCATTTCTGATACCAATCCTAGGGATTACATCACCCAGGCAGCTCATCCCATTGAACTCATGCCAGTGAACACGTCCACTAAAGCTGCCTCCTCTAACCTCAATTTACTGCTCTTTGCCATTTTCTTTTATATAGATTTTTATCAAATGATTATCCAATTCCCTTTTTATGCATTAGGTTCTTAGCTTCAACAGCCACTTGTGCAAAGTATTCAAATTCCAATATCTCTTTATGTGGAAAGAAAATCAAACCTCCCCTTTAACCCTTCCAGTGACAATCCTGGATCTGTGCGCCAAACCCATTCCATATTTCTCAAACAGAAAGGAATCTCTCAGTGTTAATCCTCTTGACCACACTCGGAAGGATATAGCAGCGATGGAAAAGCCAGGTTTGGCAGGTTACTGCTATTAGGATAGCCTGAATAGGTTGGGCCTTTTTTCGCTAAAGAGGTTTTAAAGGGGGGAACTTAATAGAAGTGTTTAAAATTATAAGAGTTCAATAAAGTTATCGTAAGTGGGCTGCTCCACTGATTGGGGAGTCCATAACCAGGGGACACATATATAAGATAGTGTCGGGGCAGTGTTTCCTGCACATTCATACCATTCGAGGTTAGTCCACGTTCCATTAATAGTTTGTTTCCAGATTTTTCTTGATTAAATATTTCTTGATTTATGGCATAAATATAGAAAAATCAATCAAGAAAATTTGTTGGCCGACCAAAACGATTGGCTATCACTGGACTAGGGGTCAAAACGAGAAGTTAGGAGGAATTACTTCATGCAGAGGGCAGTGAGATTGTGGAACGCGCTGCATGAAGCAGTGGTTGAATCATAGTGTAGATGCATTCAAGAGGAAGCTAGAGCTTGACATGAGAGAGAGGGGAAATAGAAAGCTGTGGGAGGGAATAAAGGAGCGGGTGGAAACCCATGGAGCATGGTTGGGCTGAGTGACCTGTTTTCGTGTCTTTGTAAATCTTTGACAACATTCAGAATGTTGAAGGCTCAATCACTTGAGGAGTTTAATTGCACCTCAAACAAAGGGACAAACAAGTTTTCCATCTTTCTCATTGAGTTGGGCATGAGGGGTCTCCACCCAATTTCTGCTGGTTCTTGGTGGAAAGCATAAAACAACAACAAAATTTTGTTTGTATAGCGCCTTTCACAGCGGGAACTGCATAATGTGCCAGTGCCCAGAGACTCGGAGACTGAGGATGACTGATGCACAAAATGAAAAAGCAACGACAACAAATTATATTTGTACAGCGCCTTTCACGTCGGGAGGATGTCCCAAGGCTCTCCCATTACTTGCTATCAGCAAGAATGCTAATGGCAAGCTATGGAGATTTGGTTGAGGAGAGCAACAGCTATTTGTCTCAGATTATAACCCACGCCTGATGTGACCTCAATTCTGAGACGTTTTATTTAAAAAAAACATTTTCTATAATTACAGCCACGTGCCACACGGCCCTTTATACGTTTCTATGGTTGTCCACACAAGGTTGTGGAGAAAATGAATGTGAGTGACTGAAATGCTTTACTTCCCTCATTGATGCTGACTCCATTCACCTACTCCAGCTCCTTGCTGGCAGGACAATAGCTGGCAACAGCTAAAACTGTGTGCAGTCTTTGTGGTTGGTTGGTTTTAAAGATCATTAGTTGCGGGTGGAATTAATTTGGCCTCCTATCAGTTTNAAAAAAATCCTTTTGAGCATTTGACACAATGCCAATAATGTTTAGCAATCCACAAATATATAATAATATCTTTAAAATAAAATTTATCTAGCAGTAAGTAGGGACCCGGCTGTTAGTAATTGGCAGATCGCTTTTCCGGGGATAATATTCCTTTTNAAAAAAAGAATAATATCCACGGCTTTGTGGGACTCTGTTGTGCGCAATTGGCAGCCGCATTTTGCCAACAAGTATACAGTCAATTCACTTTACAATATATTTTGTGAAGCGCTTTGAGACATCATGAAGACGTGAAAAGCACTGTCTGCAAGGATTAATATTATTTTCATGTCATTGAACCATTTCAAAAGGACTTCAGTGGCTTTACTGTGAAGCCTATTGACTGCGTATTTTGTAGATGAATTTGACAGCAAAATGACTTGAGTTTTGCGGGGAATTCCTGTCAAGTGTATTGTGCAGTGGCTGAGTATTGTAAGCAAATACAGCAGCCACAAACAGCCACGAAGAGAATGACAAATTTTATCTGGGGGAGTGCCAGCCAGCACCCGGGACAAACTCCCCGATGAGGAACTATAAAAATACAGAGTATTGTTTGATGCAGATCTCTTTTGGAGCTCCCACATATCGCATCTACACAGAGCAGCAGTGTTGGAGTTCCAGTCCTTCAGGTATAAAATGGACACCTGAAAATCCTTTCTAATTCCCACCCTCTCCCATGTTTTTTAGCGAGACACCTGGGTTCAATTCCAGGCAGAGGGCGAAACCTTGGGCAAGTTTCCTTACTCCACACAGAGCCTAATAATAATAATCCCTCCAAAACCAAACAATAATAAATTTGTCATTTTCAATCCACGACTGTTTGTGGGACACTACTGTGCGCAATTGGCTGCCGCGTTTCGCCCACAAATATACAGTCAATTCACTTTACAGCATATTCTGTGAAGCGCTTTGAGATGTCGAGAAGACGTGAAAAGCGCTATATCAAATGCAAGGATTATTATTACATATTGCTGTGCGCAATTGGCTGCCGTGTTTCGCCCACAAATTATAGTCAATTTCCTTTACACTATTTCCTTTACAGACGTCTCGAAAACGTGATAAGGCTCCGTATCAAATGCAAGGATTATTATTATTACATCCGTCTGGAAGTTGATGTTACCATATGTGAAGGGTGCTATATAAAGGCAAGTTGTTGGTGTAAGGTTGTGGTTTGTGCCAGGTAATTGTTGGTAAAACAATACGACAGAGGAGGTGAGGGCTCTGATTCTAGCCCCGACCCCCGGAGCCCGGCTTCCGGCCGTGAGCCTTTCAGTGTCTTGGAAATTGATTGTTCAGCTTTTCATTTATTCAGCTTTCACTGACTCTTTGCACTGGAAAAACACAGACTTCCTAACCACTAAGGTGTTTCCTGAGACTTGAGGTGTTGGGCACAGAGACCACATACAGTGTCTGATATGTAAACTTCCTCTCCCCAAATTGTTTTTGCACAAACTACAGTTACCAAATTGATGTTTGTAGAAGTGTGGTGGGGGGGGGGGGGCGGTGGGGGGAGGAGAGGAAACGAGGTGTGGGTTCATTCCCCCAACCCCCAAACTAACTTGACATGGCACCTCTGCTCGGCTGGAGATCTTATAACACACAGATTCTTTTCCTGTATTTTCCAGTAAGAGTTTCTAAGAAAAACTACTGACTTTGTTTCCTTTGTTGTTCCCACTCATTTAAAACAGAAAAATGGCTATGCCACACTTTTAGAAACCTGGCACTGTTTTCTCTGGTTCTCTTCTGCTGGTTTAGATCCACAGATAATATCACTCATTCAATTAATTATTCATCAACGCAATTGGCGGCTGAGTTTCGCCCACAAAGTACAGTCACTACACTTTACAGTATATTCTGTGAAGCGTTTGAACGTCTCAACGACATGATAAGGCACTATCAAATGCAAGAATTGTTATTATTCACTTTCTCGATTGTTTGCTGTGTGCAACAACAACAAGATTCCATTTATTGAGCGCCTTTCACGTCGGGAGGACGTCCCAAGGCGCTGTACAGTTGGGACAGGACCCGAGCAGGGGGGAAATGGTTAGGTGAGGGGAAGAAACGGAGGGAGCGAGGAGGGGGTAGAGAGTCGAGAGGGGAGCTGAAGGCTCGGTCAAAGAGAAAGGTCTTGAGACCGGCCTTGAAGGAGGAAAGGGAGGAGGCGGCGAAGGCACTGGGGGATAGAGTTCCAGAGCCTCAGGGCTGAGAGGCTGAAGGCCCGGCCACCGATGGTAGGGCGGTTGGGGCGGGGGATGTGGAGCAGACCGGAGCCAGAGGAACGGAGGGTACGGGCAGGTAAGTAGGGGGATAGTAGGTCGGAGAGGTAGGAGGGAGCGAGGCCGTGAATGGCCTTGTAGGTGAGGATGAGGATCTTGAATTCGATCCTCTGGGGGATGTGTGCAAATGGTCGGCCACATTTGTCTACAAATACACAGTCACAATATCTTACATTATATCCTATGAAGCACTTTGAGTTGTCCTCAGTGATGTGATAAGCTGCTCGATCAAATGTGAGGATTGTTATTCCATGCAGAGTTGACTGAACTTATTTACCCTGTTTCTGGTTTGGTCTTATTGATTTGGTGATCATTTGGGAAAGGTTTTTAAGTCCACAGACAATCACACACACGCGCGCCACAATCATACACACATACACACAATCACACACACTCCCAGACAATCACACACACAATCACACACTCCCAGACAATCATACACACACACATAGACAATCACATATACACACACAATCACACACACACACACACAATCATACACTTGTAAGTTTACATATCAGACACTGTATGTGGTCTCTGTGCCCAACACCTGAAGTCTCAGGAAACACCTTAGTGGTTAGGAAGTCTGTGTTTTTCCAGTGCAAAGAGTCAGTGAAAGCTGAATAAATGAAAAGCTGAACAATCAATTTCCAAGACACTGAAAGGCTCACGGCCGGAAGCCGGGCTCCGGGGGTCGGGGCTAGAATCAGAGCCCTCACCTCCTCTGTCGTATTGTTTTACCAACAATCACCTGGCACACACCACAACCTTACACCAACAACTTGCCTCCATATAGCACCCTTCACATATGGTAACATCTCAGTACATCAACCTCCAGATGGATGTAATAATCATAATAATCACGACACACACAATCATTAATATGCGCGCACACATACAACAACAACAAAATTACATAGAGCGCCTTTTACATCTGGAGGATGTCCCAAAGCGCTGAACAGTCAGGGGTCGGGACCCGATCATTGGGGAGGGATGGTGTAGGGGTGAGAAAAGGCAGAGAGGTGGGAGGGCGACCAAAGCCACGGTAGAAGAGAAGGGTCTTGAGACTGGCCTTGAAGGAGGCGAGGGAGGAAGCGAGGCAAAGGGATCGTGGGAATGAGTTCCAGAGTGAAACAATCACAGATACACACAATCAACAACAACACAAAAATTACATTTATAGCGCCTTTCATGTCAGGAGAACGTCCCAAGGCGCTGGACAAACAGAGTTTCGGACCTGAGCTGGGCCCACTGAGCGGAGGGATCGAGCAGGATGGTGGGGGTTAGGAGGTCCCAGAGCTCGGGGGAGCAAGACCGTGGAGGGCTTTGAAGGTGAGGACCAGGATCTTGGACTGTATCCTCTGTGTAATCACACACACACAATCGTACACACAGACAATTATACACACACAGACCTGGAGTCCTGTAGCTCAGTGGTTAGAGCACTCGCCTCACAAGCGAGAGACCTGGGTGTGATTCCCGGCAGGTCAGGGCGAAACCTTGGGCAAGTTTCCTTACTCCACACGCCTAATAATAATAATCCCTCAAGAAAAAAAAAAAAAAATTGGTCACTTCAATCCACGACTGTTTGCGGGGACATGCTGTGCGCAATTGTCTGTCGCGTTTCGCCCACAAATATACAGTCAATTCACTTTACAGTCTATTCTGTGAAGCGCTTTGAGACGTCGAGAAGACGTGAAAAACACTATATCAAATGCAAGGATTTTTATTACAATCATACACACACACACACAATCACACACAGACAATCATACAAACACGATCACACACAGACAATCACACACACAGACAATCATACAAACACAATCACAGACAGATAATCATACACACACAGACAATCACACACACAGACAATCACACACACAGACAATCACACACGCAGACAATCGTACATACACACACACAGAGGTGGGGACGTGAAGCAGGCCGTAGCCCGCTGAGCGGAGGGAGTGAGCGGGATGGTAGGGGTGAGGAGACCGCAGAGCCCGGGGGAGTAAGACCATGGAGGGCTTTGAAGGTGAGGACCAGGATCTTGAATTGTATCCTCTGTGTAATCACACACACACATACACAGATAATCACA